>NC_056751.1:451042652-451267652 GCF_019279795.1 Protopterus annectens
TCTAAAAATGTTTTAGAATTCCCAGCTAACAAGTCAAAATTTACACTTTCCAGCACTGAAAATCTGAATTTTTTGAACAAACTACAAACTAAAGCATGTCTGGCAAGAGCATTTGACATGTCCTTTTTCTTAATAGCCAAATTGTGCTCATAAATACGTTTATGTAGTTCCCTTATAGTTTTGCCTACATAAAACTGCCCACAGGAATCACAAATAGCCACGTAAACAACAAATTTTGTATTGCACGTGTAATGACCCTTACTATAAATGGTCTTATTTATATGTTTGAAAAGAATTGAACTATTCCCTGATATATATCTACACTGCTTACAGCAGTTACACGGGAAAGTGCCATGACAAGCAACCTGATCTATAGGTTGTCTAATAACTTCAACTATTGTCTTGATGCTAATCGTTTTCCTATATGTAAACAGTGGTGCCTTCCCAATTGCTGAACACAAGTCACTGTTACCAAAAATGACCTTCCAATTGTTAGATACAATGTCCCTTATGAGGTCCATTTCATTTGATATAGGAATAGGAAAAGCCAAAGAAAAACTATTCAGACCAATATTTGTTTTTGTTCTTGTTCTTATACCTCTAACTGTAAGACAGGTAGTGAGTAAAATGGGACATGCAACATTAGTTCTCAATACCAAAACTTCATCTAGTATATTTTTAATCCATGAACTGTTGTAACCTCTATCAACAAAAAAGGAAACTAACTTATTTGCTTCAGACTGAAAAACCACATCTGTACTAGTTAATCTACTTAAACGAATAAACTGTCCCTTTACAACACCCTTTTTCATGAATCTGGGGTGTAAGCTGTCATGATGCAAATATTGATTTACAAAACTAGATTTACGAAAGATGTTACTTACAAAACCATTTTTGTTGACATTAAATTCCAAATGTAGATCTAAGAAATCTATGGTGTCTCCAAAGTGACCAGTGGTGAACTTTAGAAACTCTGTTGAAATATTCAAATGTTCAACTAGTCTTATTAGTCTTATTTGGCTTCATTTGTACCTTTTCACTGACTGTGGTTTGGCTATCTTTTTATTCAGTTACTGTGTTTTTCGAGTGTGTCTACAAGTTTTCAGTTGATTGTCAAGTCATGGCAGGTGAAGAGTCTAGCCAAGATGTGCTACTCAATTTAAGCATTCATTCAGTTCCCGAGCCGGGGAGTACGTTGCAGGAACTCATTCAATTTACTGTGCAACAAGCGGTTCGTGACGCTCTGGCCCGGCAGATGGGAGCTCTTTGTGTCAACGACAACACTAACATCACCGTGGCGTGCCCAGGAGCCAAGGGAGGTGTTTCAACTATTTTATCCAGCAATGTGAACAATGGTACATCCAATCCTAGTGACGTTGCGCCAAGTTTGGTTTCATCGCAGAGTGGCGTTTCAACTACAGGAGCACAGGATTCTAACGGATGTAAGGGAAAAGTCTCCGAACAAACTTTTAAGTTTATTGACAATCCATTTTGTTTGAATATATCTTCTAACGAGAAACAAGTAAGTACAAACACAAATTCTTCAGTTACTGACTGTGTTTCTGCGTGTAAAAAGGACATTTTTTCTTTGGAAAAGTTGTGTGCTAAATGCGTGTCCCTTCAGTTAGAAGTTTTTTATTTGGAGGAAAACGTTCATTTGGAACAAGTTCCTCTTGGACTGAGATACTTTAAATTTCCGAATTGTGTCACTGAAGGCGACCAATTGTTTTGTCGGTTGGTTGGGCTGTTTAACAACACAGGGCTGACTTTCATGAAGTTGCTCATTGAGTATTATAAAGAGTCGCTAGAGGCACTTAGGAAGGAGATTGAATGCTTAGATGCAAACATCAGGGCATCAAAAGCATTCACCGAACTAGCGACTCTATATTTTGGAATCAATGCCAAACTAGACAGAACAAGAACCTCTATTATTGACAGGAAACAAAAGAAATTAAAACGAGACATGCTGGCTTACAAAAACAACACTGCTTATTCCATTAAGAAAAAGCAAGTTGGCACTAGTTATGGGAACCTGCATAATAATAATAGTAACTTTGTGGTGAACAGTAACAACCATGAAAACAACCATTCAAACAATAACACAAATACTGGTGTAGAAAGTGCATCTGGAGCAATTATTGCTGTAAATGACAACACAGCAACGAATGGTGCAATTACTAATGAGTCTTTTGCTAGTGTTGTTTCCACGACTAATAAGAATGTTCCTTTTCTAATGGACAAAGCAGGGAACACCAAAGTTCCCAAGTGGTCGGGGAAAGTGCAGACAAGGAGCAAAGGGAAAGGAAAATATCGGAAGAAGAATTAGACTATAGTATTCATGTATTAAATTTAACTCATGAATTTTTGCCAGCGAATGTTATATCCTTGTTAATGAAAGGTTTTAATTTTATTCCGTCAAATAATGTCAACATTTCAAGGCTTATTGTGGATTTCAAATTGTATTTGAGAAAGCTGAATTTAAAATACATTTTTGATGGTGTAGTACAGGCTGGAACTAACGAATTGCAGTTAAAAACAAAAAGTACATATAACCCTTTGTTAAATTCTACCTTGTCTGTCTTTGGGAAAATGTGTGAACAGGAGTTTAGGAAATTTCATCGTTACAGCAATAGTTTTAATGACAATTTAGATAAGGCAGAAAGACAGGCCCTAGATTTGATTGGTTGTAGAAATGATTGGCGTATAATGAAGGCCGACAAAGGAGGAACTATTGTAGTAATGAATGCCTGTGATTATAGTAAAGCTATGACAAGTATGCTCAGTGATGCAAGTTGTTACAAAACAGTGACCAAGCAATTTATTTTGGCTAACTTTAGGAAAATTGATGTATTACTATTTGATTTATTAACTCAAGGTGACATAGATAACATTACTTTTGAATTTTTGAACAATGAAAATCCAAGATTGGCCAAAATTTTCGGTATTCCGAAGCTTCACAAAGCCACTAATAACATTCCATTTAGACCGATCGTCTCTGCTAAAGGGTCTAAAACAGAATCCATTTCCATGTGGATGGACAAGTGGCTTAATCCTATTGTACAACAAACAAAGTTTTTTCTTAGGGATTCTTGGCACTTGTTAGAGCTGTTGGGTGATTTAAATTTAGAAGGTAAACCATGTTGTTTTGTTTCATTAGATGTTGTGTCATTATACACAAGTATCAATCAAGAAGTTGGTGTTGAATATTTGAGAGAATATCTTACTATGTTCACAGAATTGGACAACAGGTTGGTCAACACCTTGTGTACTCTAATGGATGTCATCTTAGAGAACAACTTTTTTCAATTCGAAGATTTGTACTACCAACAAATCTCCGGAGTAGCTATGGGTGCACGAGTTGCGCCAAGTTTTGCAAACTTGGTCATGGCCATGTGGGAGTTGAAATTTCTGGTTTCTCATCCTCTTGCTAAGCATATTATCTTTTATAGAAGATACATAGACGATTTATTTTTTCTTTGGAGTGGGGACGAGGTGACATTTTTTGAACTAGTTGAACAGTTGAATATTTCAACAGAGTTTCTAAAGTTCACCATTGGTCACTTTGGAGACACCATAGATTTCTTAGATCTACATTTGGAATTTAATGTCAACAAAAATGGTTTTGTAAGTAACATCATTCGTAAATCTAGTTTTGTAAATCAATATTTACATCATGACAGTTTACACCCCAGATTCATGAAAAAGGGAGTTGTAAAGGGACAGTTTATTCGTTTAAGTAGATTAACCAGCACAGATGTGGTTTTTCAGTCTGAAGCAAATAAGTTAGCTTCCTTTTTTGTTGATGGAGGTTATAACAGTTCATGGATTAAAAATATACTAGATGAAGTTTTGGTATTGAGAACTAATGTTGCATGTCCCATTTTACTTACTACCTGTCTTACAGTTAGAGGTAAAGGAACAAGAACAAAAACAAATGTCGGTTTGAATAGTTTTTCTTTGGCTTTTCCTATTCCTATATCAAATGAAATGGACCTCATAAGGGATATTGTATGTAACAATTGGAAGGTCATTTTTGGTAACAGTGAGTTGTGTTCAGCAATTGGGAAGGCACCACTGTTTACATACAGGAAAACGATTAGCATTAAGACAATAGTTGAAGTTATCAGACAACCAATAGATCAGGTTGCGTGTCATGGCACTTTCCCGTGTAACCGCTGTAAGCAGTGTAGATATATATCAGGGAATAGTTCAATTCTTTTCAAACATATAAATAAGACCATTTATAGTAAGGGTCATTACACGTGCAATACAAAATTTGTTGTTTACGTGGCTATTTGTGATTCCTGTGGGCAATTTTATGTAGGCAAAACTATAAGGGAACTACATAAACGTATTTATGAGCACAATTTGGCTATTAAGAAAAAGGACATGTCAAATGCTCTTGCCAGACATGCTTTAGTTTGTAGTTTGTTCAAAAAATTCAGATTTTCAGTGCTGGAAAGTGTAAATTTTGACTTGTTAGCTGGGAATTCTAAAACATTTTTAGAATGTAGAGAAGCAATATGGCAAATTATGTTAAACGCTGATCAACCACCTGGGTTGAATGACGTTATTAATATTAAATGCTTTTTGCAACTCAATAGGATTTAAATGTTTTATTGAATATATTTAAGACATTTGTTTTCTAACAAATATACATATGTATTATTATATACATTGTTTATAAATAGTCAATATTTTATATATGTCTTTAATGAATTATTTTATTTCATTTTAGTGTGTTGTGGTTGGACAGTTTGTAAATCCATGTGTCATTACCAAGTGTATTTAATCACTATGTGATTTTTGTAAACCTTTTCTGATGAAGTTCATGATTATTAAATGTGAACGAAACGCGTAATAAGGTCTTATTTGGCTTCATTTGTATCTTTTCACTGACTGTGGTTTGGCTATCTTTTTATTCAGTTACTGTGTTTTTCGAGTGTGTCTAAAAGCTTTTCTTAAGTAAACTGATTCCCACTTCCTCAATTAAATCATAACCAGATAACATATCAAGGAAAGATGAAACAGAATGAAATATAGGCATTGACTAGGGCTTATTCTGTAAAAATGCATGTTAATGCATCTAGCTTCTTGAAAAAAAAAAAAAATATATATATATATATATATATATATATATATATATATATATATATATATTTTTTTTTTTTTACCATTTGTTGACTGGGTTAGTCCCACTCAGCTAGTGGCATTTTTGTTGTTGGGGGGGGGGGGTATTTTATTTTGTACTACTAGAGGAGATTTTGGCCAAGTCATCAGGGGACTTCCCCAGCTCATTTGATTGGTATCATGTGATCTTTTCATATCCACTTGAACTACTACCAACTCAGACAGATGGGACCTCCATTTAGAGTGTCATCCAAAGGACAGCACACTCAGGAATGAAGCACCATTGTAAACAATCCATCTATCTGGAATAGGAATAGAACTCACAATATTCTCACCAAAGGTTATTGTGTTATCTTGATATTAAACATATTATTTCCCTAAATAACTGTTTTTCTTAAAATTTTAAGTTACTAAAGTCATATGTCAACTCAAACATTATTTTAATTAGTCAAAATATTTTTAATATGCCATCCTTTGCAGACTAAAGAAAATACTGCAAATGATACAAACGCAATGCATTTATAAAATTCATTATTTTTATTTAAAACACGTGTGTTTCCATCAGGATATACAAATATTACCATAATTTTGGGTCACTGAATTCCCTGTAGTTTCCCTGTGAGTTATATATAAATATCATCATTAAACGTAAAAAAATATTACTTTGTAAGGCCCAATCCTGGCAAATAGCAATGTTATAAACTTTGTAAATATAATTATTCTCATTAGCTGTATAATACTTCTATAGCAATTTCCAGTTCTTAATGTATAGGCATAACAGAACATAAGGAGTTAACACTACACACATCAAAATCTGGCATACCTAAACCGATTTCATTGGCATCATAAGACTCATATCATTCTCTAAAAATGTCCATTGTGTTTATAAAATTATTAGTAGTTTTTGCAGATGTTTCTCAGTATATGTGGCATGGTTCATTAACCTGCCCATTGTCGGCAGCAAAGGTTCTGAAAGAGTCCTTTCTATGTTTTTATGCATATTGAACAGTATATAAAATATAGGAATAATAAGTTTTGAAACAATTATGTCATCTGCAGTGTAACACCCTTTCAATTAATTACAGTAACATATTATTCATAACAGCCTGCAATATTTTGACTTCTTCCCTTGTGACACACATACATTTCTGCTTCTTTCAACATTACTCACTTTCATATTTATGATTCCATTCTCTTTATTAGCTTTATATATTACTGGTTTGTTAATGGATGGCTTTTCAAAATAACTAATTGCTGGATAACTGTTAGGAATAAGACTATTAGCTCCTTCTGTTGATTTTATAAGCTGCCCTCCAACATTTAACAATACATTTAAATTAACATTTCTCACAAACATTGTATATAATTTATAAAATCAAGCAGTGAAGTTCTTTGCATTATTTAGGAAATGCTTCTTATCAATCTAGATGATATAGTGGTTCAACAGTTAGCAATGATCACTCACTGTGTTTGCTTCTCTAGTATACATCATAGCCAGATGCCTTATAAGTGGAGTGTGCAAGGCTATCTGCATTCACGTTCTGATTTTCTTCCACACCCAAAAGATATGTTGTAAATGAATTGATTATCCCTAAATATCAAGTAGATGTGCATGCCCCATATGAACAAATGTGTGCATATAGCCTGTGATGGACAGGTACCCCATCTAAGATATCTTGTTCCCTTGCACATACTGACTGCTGCTGATATAGGCTCTGTGTCCCATATGACCATAAACTCGAATATGTGTGAATTGCAGAATTAATTAATAAATCTTTTTCTGCCAGTCATAAGGGCACCACAATTATCTTGGCCTTTATCTTACAACTTCCTGATGATACTGACGCCCTCTCACATTCGACAGTGATTCAACAACTTGGCTATTAACTTCTGCTTCCATAGCAATTTCCTTAGGTGAGATAAGTGCTTATCTTTGTTGAGTGGCATGGCTGAGGCTTATATGTTGCTAGCTGTATTTCCGTTTTAGTAAAAGAGAGGTACTCATGCTTGTTATTCAGTGTACCTCAGTTCTGAACTACAATATTAATATTTTGAAATGCATTAAGCCCTTGTATTGCTTTTAGCACAGCCCCATCAAGTTAAATCTGCTGATGAATATTCTTTTGAGCTGCACCTTCATTGCCCATTGTGTTATTGCACTAATTGTGGAAGTGTTAGAAGTAGAATTACTCACACTGATATGCTCATCGCAATAATTAGATATTCCAGTTTTTATTAAAATCATGTGTGTGTTTGTCAGAGGTCCAAAAAGTAACACACTTACCTTTCATTCTGGAAGATTACAAGATATTGCATTTTAGTTTTACATCAGGTGCTTGGATGAATCCTATTATCTGACCCAGTTAACTTCCAATGGGATATCCTCAAGATGTGATGAAATCAACCTACCACTGTAATCTTTTTATCTTATCCAATTCACCTTCAGCTATAAGGTAGCTTTTGATATATACAGATCCATGCATATCATGCAAGTGGAAATGCCCTAGAGATTCCTAACTAAAATTAAAAGACTTAAGTCCTTCACTATCCTGATACATTAGCAGGACAGTTTTTATATCTGTTATTGTGCTGGCCACTCTATGGCAACCTATACATCACTTTTCAAACAATGAACGATGCAAACCTGTTAAACGTCCTATCTCTCCATACAGCCAGTGCCTGTACAAGCATTTGCACTGAAGACATACATCTATACCAACAAATAAAAAAGATGCTACAATAAATAAGTAAATAAATAAATAAACACTGATTATTCTATGATTTGTGGATGATTTTTTTATTAAGTCAGACAACGGATCCTATATATCATTAATTAGCGAAGAGATTAATAAATTAATACACTAAATGCAAACATGATATTAATTAAATTAAGGATAAATATAGAACAATTAAAAGGAGGGGGTTAGAAATGCTAAATTATTTCCCATACCTAGACAAAATGAGTTGAAAAGTAGAGCATTCAAAACGCATAAAAAACATTTAAAAATTAAGCTGAACAAAGTAGCCATAGTTCTCCTGAGATTTAACTTCACACTCTTTGCAGTGACCATAGATCGCTTGCAAAGGGCATCAAAAGTAAAGACATACTCTCTAATAATTTGTGGCATAGAACTGGCAAATGGGTATTTAGGAAATATTTTGTCACTCTACTACTGGCAAATGAATTTTTAGGAAGTATTTTTTCTCCATATATTAGACCGTAAGATCTTTTGGATTCTTTCCTCTCCTTCACTCAGATTAGTTGAGAAAGAAGATTGGGAAATGACTCCTGAAATAACTTCATGACATTTTCAATTGTTGGACAACTGGGGTAAACTGAATAGGAAGGAAATATCATTAGTACATTCTGAAGCATTGGAAAACAGGAGAAGAAAAGATGGTTGCAAACCTGGATTAGGAGAAAGCTACATGTTTGAGAGAACAGAATATATTTAGCAGCTATATAACTACACTATTAAAGATACATTTAGTTAAACATATTTTCCAAGTCATTAAGTATATCCAGGATATTAAGAAAATTATTAATTATTTGTGATATATTTAGCTAAAAATATTTCCCCATTAATTAAGTATATCCAGGATATTAAAAAAACTATTAATTATTTGTGGGCTACAAAAGATCGTTGTTAAATATAAACTAGCAACCAAAATCAGCTCACTTACCAACTCACATAGCAACTTGAACCAGAAACATGGCATGGAGGGTAACAAAATAAAATAAAATAGATTTGTTTACTATCAATTATACAATGTATACTTTTCTGATTAATATCTGGATACTAGGTCTAATAATTGTATTAATATTTCATGAAAAGCCACCTTTAACACATTGCCTTTTAGGATTTGTTAGTGACACTTTGTGTATTTGAATTCTGTGGATGTCTTTCACTTTAAGAGAGTTATTTACTGATTATTCACATGATTGCCCCTTGGTATAAAATGAGATGCTTGTTAAAGGAATTGCTTTTTGGAACTGAAGAAGTCGTTTGAGTTTGAAGAATAAAAGTGCTTATCCAAACCTTTATGTGGACTGAATAAACCTAGTTTAGTTTGTTTTGTTACCCTCCATGTCATCTTTCTGGCTCCATTCACTATGTCAGCTGTTTTTGGTTATTTGGTTTTGTTTTGCTGCATGTTTTAAATGCTCGTTTTATGGTTCTAAATGCAAACTAGCATTAATTCCCCAGGCAATACAGAAGTATTTATCAAAAATTATAAAATATATCACTATGAGATGTGACCTAGAGAACTATGTATTTTATACTTAATTTTCAATATAATAATTTCTAGTCAGAAAGAAATGGTCATGGCAGCAAGGGTGAAAAGTACTTTTTATGCTATATGCAGAAGAATGAGAACATATTCAATATTATTAAAGAATGTTGAATTTACTTAAATATATGAAGACAGTTATAGTCAGATCTTTTTGTCCAAAATATTGAGAAAAGTCTACCTGTGGGCAATAAAGAAATGACAGCAACATTATTCTCAATAAAGGAAATATGGTCATTAAACCACCTTGAAAAATTATATTAAAAAAAATGAAAATAGCAAGTTAAAGATCGGTTGATATTTCTGACAGGTTTTAACAAAGTATGCGAGTATATGGAGTTTTTACGTACAACTCAACTTTACATATTAGACAAAAGAAGCATTTGCTAAGCAATCTAAGCAGTAACAATATAAAATAGAAAATGATGAGGTCATTAGTAAACAGCATTCTTTTTTTACATTTATCCACAGAAAATACTTGGAGGTGTCTTTTATGAGATAACACATCATAAAGTGACAGCAAACTGTGAGACAAATGGCATACCATGCAAGTAGTAGTACATTTTTAAACCACTGTGATGCGCTGTCATGTACCTTCTTACGACCAGTGAATCTGAAGGAATGAAAGAACTTTGAAACTGGTGTATAGCAAATCAGTTGCAGATGCTTTTTTAGGAATATTGAAACATTAGTGAAGCATAACGTTTGCATTAGTTTATCTAAAGATTATTACAATGTTTACAGTGCTGCAATAACATGCACCTTGCAAAAGGATTCATGCAAGATTGGATGGGAAATGGGAAATTCACCCCAGGGATCACTTCTGTGGCTCTGCTCGACAGGGGCACAGGAAAATAATTTTCTTGAGTGGCGAAAGCCAGGGTACATTTTTTGGCTAGGCTTATATAGGCCCTAGGGCCAATAGCCTAGTACCTACATATGAACCTAATCCTGTTTTATTTGCTTTTAGAATAAAAAAAAGTAACTTCCTATATAAATGAAAACAGTGTTCAATTGTCATTTAAATGGTTTATAAAAATCCAGAAGGCTTTCCTCAGTAATGTTCTAGACAGTAAAGCTAAAAGTACTTTTTTTTTAAAATTTCAACTGTCCTTCCCAAATTTTAGTATTTTTGCATCCTGAATCCTCTTTCTTTAACAGAGGAAATGTGAAAGACATCAGGAAACGAAATGCAGACCTGATGTAGAATGGCAGTGATATGAAGGAGAGCTATTTCAAGAGGTTAGCTTTCATAAATAACTGCAAGTAATAAGACCTAGAGGATAACCAAGAGATACAAATAAGAAATGGGATAGTGTTCGACACATGAGGCAGTGTTTGTATAAAGTTACTTACAAGTATAAACAAAAAATTAACAAAGAAGTTTGAACTAAAGAAAGGATCAGGATCTTTATTACAAGGTAGTGGAGAAAGGTGCAGCCTAGAAGACAGTCAAGAGAGTTTATGTATATGTGATAGGCTGGTATTTCTGCTTGGGGAACTACATGAAGGAAGGTCTTTATGACCAGTGGTGGGGTGGGAGGAGTTATGAAGAAGGACAGAATGTCAGTGGAGAAAGGAGTCAAAGAATCATTGAAAGACCACAAAGTTTGAGTTTCCTTTATAGGGGTGTGATTTATTAACATTTCACAATCACAATAAAAATTTGGATCATAACATCAGACTAATAACTAATTTTGGTAGGAACACACATTACTTCATGGATTTGGTACAACAACATTGGGACATTTTATTGGCTTACGATCGACTCAGTGCTCTGTTGAGCAAAAAATGTCAATTTTTGTTTTGTAGAGGTAAAACCTTGGGTAGTTATTTTAGTCATTACAAATATAATTCACCATCTATTGATTTGATTCAGGGTACATTGGATGGCAGTAAATTGATTGGTTGTTTTCCTTGTGGTCATTGTTCATTTTGAAAACATGTTTATCAAACCAAGGAATTCACCAGTACGAACACACCCCGTATTTTCAAGATTAATATTTTTGCCAACTGTAGCAGTGATTGGGTTAACTATCTTGTTTTCTGTATGTGCTCAGTATTTTATATAGGTCAGATGTCAAGACCCATGAGGCTACTTATATCTGAAAACCTTAGCAATATTAGAAATAAGCATTCTACAAATACTTTATTCAGCCATGTCATTAATTATGCAACTGCTAATTTACAATTCATTATTATTGATAAAGTATATAGGAATAGGAATTGTAAGGCTGGATGGCACAATATTTTAAATAAAAAAGAGAAAGCTTGGATTGTGAGACTCGGATTATTCCCACCTGGTTTAAATGACCATTTGGGATTTGACTGCTGATTGGTTGGTTTTGATTATGTATCTCTATTTTCTTCTATATGTAAGTAGAGTAAACTACAGTTATTGTTATACATTGATAAAGGCCATTGGCCGAAACCGTCTGTTGACTGTGATTTGAATTTATTAAAGTCTTTTTCCTCTCACATGTGGTGCTGGCTGTTTTTTGTTGTACCACAGTGGCGGGACTCATAAGTGGTGATGATGAGAGTGGGTATAGAAATGAGGTCAACTCCCTGATTGAATGGTGCAATAACAACAATTTGGACCTGCACATCAATAAAACAAAAGAAATTATTATTGACTTCAGAAAGAGCTCTGCCATGCACCTGCCCCTCAAGATCAACAGTGAAGAAGTGGAGAGAGTCCAAACTTTAAAGTTCCTGGGGGTGTAAATGTATCATAGGACCTTTCTTGGTGTACAAACACAGGCCAGCTAATTATTAAGCCCACAAGTGACTACACTTCCTAAAAAGGCTGAGAAAAGCAAAGCTCTCTTTGAATGCTCAAAATACCTTTTACAATGGAGCCATTGAGAGAGTGATTACCAGCAACTGCACTGTATCATTCAGTAACACCACAATGGCTGAAAGGAAGAAGCTGCAAAAAATAATAAGAACAGTAGAAAAGATCGTGAGCTCCAGTCTTCCTACCTTACAGGAGCTCTTTGAAATGAGATTGAAAAAGAGGTCTTGCAAAATACTGTGTGACACTTCTCATTCAGCATATGGTTGGTTCACTAAAATTTCTTCTGGTAGAAGGTTACGGAGTATCTGCTGCAGGACCTCCAAATTCATGAAGAGTTTTTATCCAGCTGCAATAAGACTCATTAATGCAGACATAAATCTGGATGTACCAAAACTATAACTATTTGCTAAGCTCTTATTCTTTTTCTTTTTTCCCATACACTAATTCTATTTATTTATTGCATACTAAAGTGAATATACTGTCATTCAAGTGCAATTCCAATCATTTCCTTATGTGCAATATCACCCAATCTCACCTCTGTGTATAGTGTACTCTTTTTTTCATGTGCTAATCATCTAGTAGTTAGTGTTTTCCAGTATAAATAAATAGTTTACCAGCATGTGCGTCAACTACCTACATATTTACTTTTTATACTGTAGTCATTGTTTATTCTTTAATACCTATCATGTCTATCTTTTTGTGTTTGTTTTCTCCTGTAAAAGAGCTGGCACTCAAAATTTCGTTTAGGTAGCACTTGTGTTTCCTAAATGACAATAAAGTTTCTTTGAATCATTTTTCAGTCTTAGCCTCCATACATATAT
This sequence comes from Protopterus annectens, assembly GCF_019279795.1. Lineage (NCBI taxonomy): Eukaryota > Metazoa > Chordata > Ceratodontiformes > Protopteridae > Protopterus > Protopterus annectens. The sequence goes on from NC_056751.1 coordinate 451,055,697, forward strand.
TGTACCAAATGAATAGAAAGCTACTGTAGTCATTCCCCTGCATAAAAGAGAACCTTCCACAGACCCATAAGTCTGACCAGACTCATATGCAAAGCCACAGAAGGACTTAACAAGGAACTCATCAATCAGAAAATAGATAACTTCCAAACACCACACCTATCTCATTTCAGATTTGTCAAGGTCAGGTTATGCTTACTCAACCTGGTGGATGTCTTTGAAAAGTTCACCAAAGCAATGGATGAAGGCAAAATGATATACACCAAATATCTTGACCTAGCCAAAGCTTTTGACACAATGTCCCATTCAGAATAAAGGCTAAATAAACTGTGAATCAATCCCAATGCCACCTGATGGACTGCAAAATGGCTCACTGACAGGATGCAGGAAATCAAAATAGGAAAGGGTACCTCCACAAAGAGACTACTCACGAGAGAAGTCCCCCTGGGTTCTGTGCTGATACCTCTTTTGTTTGGCATCTACTTTTCTGAAGTAAAAGTAAATACCAAAGGACTCTGGCTGACTAATTTTGAAGATGAATGCAAGCTAGGAGCCATCACTGAATCCCCAAATGACTTTGCCTTAATGCAGGAAGGTTTATCCCAAATAAATATTTGATGCAAAAATCAAGGACTGAAACTAAATGCCAAAAAATGCATTATCATATTCTTTGGTAAGTTACATATTCCAGACAGCTACCACATTAACAATACACCCCAAGCCTGGGAAGACATGATCAACAGACCACGATGCTTTGCCAGCTTTGGTTTGTATCTGTCTCCCTTGGGCTCCAGGCTTCTGGCAAAGGCTCTTTCACCCACATAGTGCTATGTTTAGGCAATGCCTTGAGGTAAAAAATACTAACATGGAAATTTCATCAAAACACAAATTAAAGGTCATGCTGCTGAACTCTAGGATTCTAAACATGAAACTGCACTCATTGCAAGCAGTCTTAACCCTGGAAGATGCTGACATTTGTGTAGTCACAGAAGCCTGGTTCAAAGCTGTGGAAAGCACCGCAACCATACCAGGTTACTCATTCTATCATACATTCAGACCCCAAACCATGGGTAGCAAAGCAAAAGGAGGTGGAGTTTCAATCTATATTAAAGACATACATCCCTCCAGGTGGGTCAAATGATATGATGCACAGGAGACACTCCAGGTGCAGTTAACCATTAACTGGGGTCCTATTCAAATCACAGCTAGCAACAGGCCCCCAACTCTGACTCAGGATGCCCACTCCACCTATCTAGATCTCTTGAATCTATAAAGATTAAACCCTTTACCTAGATTTTGGGTGACATTAACTATCCAGCCATAGATTGGAAGAACTACTCATGCCAAAACATTAATGCACAGAGATTCCTTGATTTCGTCCGGGAAATGTCCTTGGATCAGCTTGTTGACACCACCATAACAGCTGATAATATCTTCGACATGGTAATAACCAACATGAGTAACTACTGCAGAATCCCTACAGTGTCAACCTCCTTGGAAAGATCCGATTACAAAGCAGTCACGTTTGAAGTCACCCCCCTCCCCCCAAGCTAGGGAAAAAGAAAAAAAATATCCAAAGTTGATTACAACCTCCTGAGGGAAGGTATAAACAGCTTCCAACCCCCACCTCCTACATAGGAACTGCCACAAATGTCCAAACTTACACCAAAGTACTATATGAGCATTTATATAGCTGCATGGAATCAGGAATATACATCAAGACAAAATCCTCCTCCTCAAGGAAGAGCAAACCTGTCTGGTGGACATCTGCAATAAATAAACTATTTAATAAAAGGAAAAAAAAATTGCTGTCCAGGACCAAGAAGGAGCAGGTCCCTAATTTGAAGCCACCTTTCCTTATCCTGAACAAGCAAATAAGAGCACTAGTGAAATCCTCCAAAAGCAAACTTCAAGCCCAAACTGACTGCATCTACCAAAGACAATCATAAATCTTTCTTCACATATATCTGCAATCTCAAAGGAAGCGCTCAGATCTGCTCAGAACTGGTGGTCAGGTTCACCATATACACAAACCCTGTACATACAGCCAACCTGCTGGCAGACAGGTTTGGTGAAAACTACACCCCCTCTGTCTCCCCATCAGTAAACCATGGCATCCCCAGCAACTGCCTCCCTTCCCTTATCTCTAGGGAGCAAGTTATCACTGCCCTCTAAAAGGCAAAAAATACAGCCTCCATGGGACCCAATAACATCCCAGGCTGCATCCTACATGAACTCAGGCAGGAACTTGCTGCACCATTAGGTACCCTATTCAACCAAAGCTTAAGTACCAGCTTCATTCCAACCAAGTGGAGGACAGCCACTGTAATCCCTTTGCACAAAGGTGGAGTGTCCACTGATCCAGGAAATTATAGAACAGTCAGCCTAACTAGCCTGATCTGCAAGGTCATGGAACAGATTATTATGGACCTCATTAACAAGGACATTGGCAGCCTGCAAACACTCAGTTCCATACAGTTCGGTTTAATCAAGGGGAGGCTATGCCTGTTAAATTTGGTTGACTTCACCAAAGCCATGGAAGAGGGAAGGACCATGCACACCACCTACCTTGACCTAGCCAAAGCTTTTAAAACTATTCTCCACTCGGGTCTAATAGATAAACTCTCTCAGCTATGCATCAATCTATATGTTACTAGATGGGTAGCAAACTGGCTCACTGATAGAACCCACCTAGTCAAAATAGAGGGAACTACCTCAAGCAGTAGACCTGAAAACAAGCGGAGTACTCCAGGTATCAGTCTTGGGGCCTCTGATGTTTGGCATATACTTTTCTGAGGTGCAGACCAAAACCAGTGGGATATGGCTTAACAAGTTTGCAGATGACTGCAACATGGGTGCTGTCATCAATTCCGCAAGTGATGAGGGCATCCTCCAAGAGGGTCTCAGTCAAACTAATGACTGGTTCCAGAAACATGGCCTCAAGCTGAATACCAAAAAATGGGTCATCATCCCTTTTGGGGGGAGTAATTTTCCCACAAATTATCACATTAACAGCAAGGTCCTAATAATGCAATCAGTTTTGAGAGACTTGGGCACCCAGGTTGATAGCAACTTGACTGTTGACCACCATACTGCCTCCATTGTATGGAAAGCTTTCTACATGGACAACCTCATTAGGAATGGTAACTCATCCAGGGACAAGGAGGTCATAACATGCCTGTATTCTTCCATTATACGATCCATTACTGGGTACAGCCCCCTTTCAGCATGTACCTCACAAAACACATTCAGCAGCTGGAGCGACCACACAGGTTCTTCACCAGGAGGATCCAGGGCATCAAACATCTATCCTACACAGATAGGCTAAAGCCCTGTCCCTCTACCCAGTCTCATACAGACTCCTCAGAGGTGACCTCTGTCTTACATACAAAGCAATCTCAGAACCCACCTTGATGGGACTGCTGCATATCCACAAGTCAAGCTCTACTCGAGTAACCCGCACTCACGACCTCAACCTGGTCTGTGACTTCAGTAGGACTTGCTGGCAGGAAAGATTTTTGTCCCAGTGACTCATCTTTCTGTGCAGTAGACCCCCTATTCACATCAACAGAGTACCTCATTATCCCTTTTAAGTGCAACCTGAATAACTGGACGGGGAACAGAAAATACAAGCCTGGGATTCCACCTGTGTCCCTTTTGGACAGGGGCATCAGGTGCTGACTTGTCAGAACATGGGCTAAATTCTTGGCTAGGCTTTTAAGGGCCTCAAGGCCAATAGCCTAGTAACTATGATAGTATGTCATTGTCCTCCATTACTCAGCCCTCATTAGGCCAATCATCGATTATAATGCCTCCTTTGCCCAGATACATGCAGGAACCAGAACACCCACAGAGACATCTTACTGAAAGGATACAAGGCCTAAACAACATGTCTTACAAGGACTGATTCAAAGCCCAGTCACTATACTCAGTATCCTAAAGATTGTTAAGAGGTAACCTGTATCTGGCATACAAATGCCATCCTCTGAACCAATACTGATGGATTTACTGCACATCAGCAAGTCAAATAGCATTACAAAAAAAAAAAAAAACTCATTCTATACTTCTTTACCTCTTTTGCAATATTAACACAATGGTTTGGAGGGATAGAAATATCTCACAGATGAGATTGCTGTTGTGAAACTGACTCCTCATCCACATAAAACAAAGTTCATCCCTGTCCATATTCAAATACAACTTGAATCTGTGGATGGGAAACAGAACATTTACCCCAGAACTGCTGTACAACTATGGGACAGAAGTAGCTCCTAAACACTTAATTCAATGCATATGTCCCCTAAAATTACATTTGGTATGATCCCAGTTATATTCAATAAGAGCAATATATAATTATTGATCATGGAATGGGTAAGGCTAGTCATTAACCAAATGGGGTAGGTCAATTTAAGTACAAAAAGGGAAATGGGCTAGGCTTAAAATGGCCCTCAAAGGCAGCTAGCCTAGTTATTACCTAAGAACCTATGAGTGTTTATAAGGAGGAAGAACTCTGTGATATCCACTGTCAAGTATAGCATTTCAGTCATTCTCCACTACCTATGTAATTGTTTGCAACTGTTGCAAAGGCACTTGCTACACAATTTAAATAGAGCAGAAAATCGTGAAAAGGTGCTTACATCAAAGCTACTGTATTGGATTATTTTCAGAAGTAACAGATACAGCCCGCGGTGGTGGTGCTGCGTAGCGTTGTCGCCTCACAGTAAGTTGCTGTCCGGTTCGATTCTCAGCTAGAGCGTCTTCTGCGTGGAAACATGCGTGAATGGGCGTACCTTCGTTGAAGGTTGTGCATCAGGCCTGGCAAGCCGGTATATAAAAATCAACCACCAATCATTAGCAGACCGGAGTTCCGCTGAGGCGACCCCTAACCGGGAAAAGCCAAAAGACACAAGCAAACAAACAGATACAGCAAGCACACCACCCTTCTTACTTAAGTACACTTCATTAATTATACTTGGATAGGATTCCTTAATCAGCAAAGCATCCCTCAGCAAATCAGTACCATACTTATAAACCATTCATCTTATTTATTTATATTTAAGAGTCATAGTCCTACAAAAATGATTATAAAAATGTGTTTCTTCAATTAAATTAAATTTTTGGAATAATATATAAATTTCATAACTTTTTTAAATTAAAAAAATGTGTGCCATTAATATTAATTCTTAATATATTCAATTCACTATCAATATATCTTACTAAAAATATGTAAAAAAAATTGAAATATTTTTAAATCAGTGAGAACCACAAAGTAATCCAAAATAGAAAGACCTTACCTAACACATGTAAAGTGAGTAAAAGAAAGTGTGTGAAAAATATAGTGCAAGAACTTCTACAAGTCCATCCTTCATTCCACCCACACCACAGACTCACAGTAGGAGCCATTTGAGAATCCAGGGAATATAGGAGCATATAAAATTTCCATTACTTTTATCTCAAGACTGGCCTCAAACTCAAAGTATAAGGGAACAGATTTCTAAATAATCCCAAGTTAGATATTCAAACAAAAAATGTAATGGTATATTGAAAAAAAATGGACCGAAGCTATGTGAAGAGTTTCCTCTGATTCACCATTTCACTAGGAAAACCAACAAAAATATATATATTTGTTACATCTAAATGAGCCAATTTCTTTTGAATAGCTACAGCAGAAATATTTTTACTTGATGGTGTCCCAGGCAATTTTTTTTATAATGGGCTTTGGAGCTTTAGCATTTTCAGTGTCCTGGTAATTTATATGGATATGATGATAAATGTCTACTTTAAATTAGTTGGTAGCATTGCTTGATTGATTCTTCTGTGTTATTTGGAATGATATAGCTTTTTAATAAGTTTCAAAACTACTAAATATATTTTTATAGAAGCAAATTTATTATGATTACATGTGATCACATGGTCATCAGGTTTTTAGGCTTTCTTGGTATGTAGTTAACCAGATACTAATAGTAATTTGTCTCTCTGTGTCACCCAGACAAAATTTGTGTGATCTACCTACCATTATGATTTTTTTTTTATTTCTGAATCTCAAACATGTGTTTGCAATGTCATACTTTATTTTTTAGCTGTGTAAAGTCATTCATGGCCAGCTTAAACTAACCATGAAACTTATAAACTAATTAAATCCAGCAAATCAAAAATATAAAAGGCTTCCTGAAGTTTTCAGTGAGTATATGATAGCTTTCTAGCTTATAGATAAATGAAGATGCACCTACCTTGATACTAAAGAGTGCAGCAAAATCATAAAATATTGCAGGACAGTAGAATCAATGTCTTATTTTAGACTGTGTTATCTATATCCTTACATATGTAGTGAGTAGCCAGCCTCCCATTTCTGACTACAGCATTCTATTTATGAGTAGAGCACACACAATGGAATCCTAATGACATCAGGTGTAGATTTCTGAGTCAATCATTATGGCAGGCACATTCTTTATGGTCTACATCATGGCGAGTTTAGATACTAATTTAAAATTGAAAATCTAATCGATCTGAGAACAGCATGTCACATATCCAAAAATTCCATTTTTGTCCACTGTTTCAATGATTTCTGATCAGTGGTTATAACCTAAAGCTCCTTTGTTCACAGTGGTATCAAACTGCACGACACCTTCATATATAAAGACCCCTTTAACTCCTTTCATACACTTACTGAACTATTATGGCACTTGTTGACAACACTAGAACTGTTGATTCCATGGAACATTGGTTTTATCTTTATCTAATTAGAAAATCATGAACAGTATTGTTTTAGTTTCAAAGCAAAGCATTATGCTGTTTAACAGCAAGTTTATGGATAATCATTTAATCAGCAAAATTAATGGTTTAATTAACTACGTCTTTTAAAATAAATTAAATAAATAAAAATAAAATAAAATAAAATGCAAGCTGTAAGTGTGATATTAGGGTATTTATAAGTATACCATCACATTTCCTTTCCTGTCATGGACAGCTAAAGCATGTCATGTTAGAAACACCAATGTCAGTTCACCCATGTAATCTCTAGATCATATAAGGTGCAGGTTCTTTAATCATTAGGAACAGGCTGATCTTGCATGTTCATTTTAAGAATAACAAGATCTGTGCTCAGTATTAATCACATACATGGTCCACTTCAATGTTCGACATATTTTTTAATAATTTTTGTAATGATGAGAGTGAGGTTTAATAGAAAGCAAAGTTGAAAGCATGTGAAAGGAATACTGTTAAGGCTTGTGAGTGACAGGGACACTGATCATTTGATAAGGGATAAAATATTATTATAATGTAAGAGTGTCAGTTCATAACTCTGGGACAAGCTGAAACACATTATTGTGATTATTATTAATTTCACTTTGTCGCAGTCATTCATCAGATAAGTTCCTATTCAAAAATTACCTACTTTTGAGAGTGGGTAGTCTTTGTACAAATTATTGTCAATCAGAATATTAGGAGCAGTGCAAATGTGAGTATGTATGTGTGAAATAGTGAAATAGGATGAAACACATTACCGTAGGTAGAATTATTTTCATATTATTATAGCCACGCATTAATGCTGAGTGTAATCAGAAGAAAATGGTTATTTTTTCAACATGGAATTTAGCTGGTGTGTGATTGCAACTGTTTGTCAATCTGGACTGTCAACTGTGAGTGTGTGTGTGTGTGTGTGTGTGTGTGTGTGTGTGTGTGTGTGTGTGTGTGTGTGTGTGTGTGTATGCAGTTCTTTGTTTGTGAACCAGACCAAAGTATATACTGTGTCCAAAATTTGTTTTACCTGATAAAATTTAACCAAAAGAGGTGTCCTCATTCAGAACATAATTGTTCTTTGGGTGAGCTGAATATTTAGGCAGAGGCAGAGATGTGTGAGAATGAGTATGTATATATAGATGGGTGTAGTTCATAATACAGAAAACTCAAAATACTGACCTTCAAAATACTGGAAAGTCAAAATACTGAAACTTTTCTAATGCAGGGGACAAGCCACCCCTACACTCCTCTTGCAGTGGGCTGCACCTCAACACCAAGATTCCAAGATTGCACAACAGTGGGGAAATGCCAGATTCCTCTTTTCAATATTTTTGAGTTTTCAATCAAATAAGTACCAACCCAACCCCTGTATCTATAGCTATATATATATGTGTATATATATATATATATATATATATATATATATATATATATATATATATATATATATATATTTATATTTATATATATATATATATATATATATATATATATATATATATATATATATACATACATACACACAAACACAAACATAATTCCCTGCACACATGTGCATGCACACACATAAAACACCCTTACACACCAGAATTTTTTAAAAATGATGTTCATCAGACTGCAGCTCAAAGAAATCAGTTCACTGATACCCCGTTCATTGAGTGGGTAGAGCATACAGAATGGGAAACAATGAACCTGCACCCCCTCCCTAACAGGACTCGTGTTAAAGCTTATTCTTGAGTTTCACTGGATCAAGAATTGATCAGTCGGGTTCAGAAAGCTGTGGTCTGATCAATAGCTTGACAAACATATACTTACATACATTATATGTATTATTTTAGAAAACATGCCAGTATAATAGCAGAAGAATGCTTTGATCATTTCAGCAGTGATCTCAGTGGTTTACAATTATATAGTAAAGGGTTAAATGTGAGTGTTGTTTCACTTTCGTAGCTATTTGTTAAAGTATAAGTGAAAGTTTTGCTAAGTACTCTCAATGAAGAAATGATCCAAGACCTATTGCCCCTTTTTACCAAATGCAAAGATTTTACAATCATTCAACACTGACAGTATTGTACTGTGTTTCTATTAGGTTTTGTTTTACAATTTTGTTTACAGAATGAAGAATGAAGAATGCAGCTCATGTTCAGAATATATCTGCGATAAACTGACAGTACATTAGCACTTAAAAAAAAGTCATTTATAGAGACTGGTGAATATATTTGCCACTACAACATGGCTCCACCAAAACTCATGGTGCTTACTGTGGTAGGGTGAGAACAATTCTATAACTAAGCAGTGCTTATATGTCCAGAAAAGTATTCTACTGAGCATCCTTCTGGTTATACAGGGTTCTGGGAGGATATCATCTGCACATCAGCTGTCATGGAGTTGTTAGCCCTGTGGTGGACCATGTTGTTGTTTGCATTTTTGGCTTTTCCGGGTTAGGGGTCACCACAGTGGAACTCCGGTCCGATAATTATTAGCAGTAGATTTTTATGGTGCCGAGTTTCCAGCCCGACGCCCAACCTTCAGCGAAGGCAGGCCCATTCACGCATGTCTTTCGGAGGCCACTCGACCTGCAGACATGCAGACTCCACACAGAAGGCACTCCCAGCTGAGAATCAAACATGAGAAACTCTTGCTGTGAGGAAACAATGCTACCGCTGTACAAGGAGCATGTATATACAGCAAATCAATATTTAAAAACAGCACTTTTTCTACTATGGCCAACAGTTCCATAGCTTTTGAAATTAGATGTCTAGGTACATGCAGTACTGATTGGGTGGTATATATATATATATAAATATATATATATATATATATATATATATATATATATATATATATATATAGATATACATCAGTCATCTTCTTTCGGCTGTTCCCGTTAGGGGTCACCACAGCAGATCATCTGTTTCCATTTCTTCCTGTCCTCTGCATCTTGCTCTATCACACCAACCTCCTGCATGTCCTCTCTCACCACATCAGTAAACCTTATCTTAGGCCTTCATCTTTTCCTGTTACCTGGTAGCTTCATCCTTAGCATCTTTTTCCCAATATACTCAGCAACCCTCCCCAGCACATGTCCAAACCAACATAACCCGGCCTCTCTGGTTTTGTCTCCAAACCTTCCAACCTGGGATGACCCTCTAATGAACTTATTCCTAATCCTGTCCACCCTCGTCACACCCAGTGCGAATCTTAACATCTTTAACTCTGCCACATCCAGCTCTAACTCCTGCCTTTTGTCAATGCCACTGTCTCCAACCCATATAACATAGCTAGTCTCACTACATTCATGTAGACCTTCCCTTTCACTCTTATTGGTACTCGTCTGTCACAAATCACTCCTGACACTCTTCTCCACCCACTCCATCCTGCCTGTGCTCTCTTCTTCACCTCTCTTCCACACTCACCATTACTCTGAACTATTGATCCCAAGTATTTAAACTCATCCACTTTCGCCACCTCTACCCCTTGCATCCTCACCATTCCTCTATCCTCCCTCTCATTCACACACATATATTCTGTCTTAGTCCTGCTGACCTTTATTCCTCTCCTCTCTAGAGCATATCTCCATCTCTCCAGGGTCTCCTCCACCTGTTCCATACTCTCACTACAGATCACAATGTCATCAGCAAACATCATAGTCCACGGGGGCTCCTGTCTGATCTCGTCTGTCAACTTGTCCTTCACCATTGCAAATAAGAAAGGGCTCAGAGCTGATCCTTGATGTAATCTCACCTGCACCTTAAAAGCATCCGTCACTCCCACCACAGACTCACCGCTGTCACACTACCCTTGTACATATCCTGTACCACTCTTACATACTTCTTTGACACTCCCGACTTCCTCATACAATACCACAACTCCTCTCTAGGCACCCTGTCATATGTTTTCTCTAAGTCTACACACACACACACACACACACACACACACACACACACACACACACACACACACACACACACACACACACACACTCACACACTAACACAAATATGTTCATGGATGTAGAAGTTAGCCTTCCACTTTAGTGAACTGAAATGTCACAAGGATCTACCTTATATTTTTATTTTTACAGAAACTGGAAAATTCAGAGCTGCCTATCTAACTCTTTCCCAATAATATAGTGTTTCATATTAATCTAAATACATTGAGGTTATTTTTATTAAGTATCTTCATTTAATCATCTTTGTACTTCACAGAGAAATACAGACAAAGGCATCCAGATAAGGAAAATTTCACAATAAAAAAATAACAAAAAGAGGAAATGTAGAAAAGAAGATTAGTAAAGTAGAAGTTAAAAAAATAAGAAACTGAAGTTATGGACTGCCTGCAAAGTGAAGGATTTGGTGTATATGGTCTAACACAGGTAATACCCCAGAAAGATGGAACAAGTCACTAATGAAAGAAGAAAGAAGAAGATCAGGAGACATCTGAAGAAAAAATATGGACATGGGAAAGAAAAAGAGATTTACTATGGTGTAATATTTATCCAAAGGAGAAAACAAAATGAATCAATACAAAAAGAGTAGTACTAAAGATATTTTAAAAGAAATACAGGCAAAGGAATCCGGACATGGAAAGCTTTACAATACAAAAAATAAGAAGACAAAGAGGAGAAGTAGAAAAGGAGATTAGAAATGAAGAAGTTAAAGAAATAGAAACTGAGGTTATGGAGCAACTGCAAAGTGAAGGATACAGTGTAGAAAATCTAATTCAGAAATCACCACAGCGGGATAGAGCAATAGACTTCCAAATTAAGGAGAAACCAGTGGAAGAGGAAGCAACTGTTACTATAACAATCATTGATGACAAGTTAACTTTTGACCTTCACCTCCACAATAACCTCAAAAAAACATATCAAAGTCTAGGGGCCTTATATAAGCACAACTATTTCCTCAGTCTCCCTGCAAAAAAAAACTTCCTGCTTCTTACCCTTCTATATGGAGCCCCCTATCCTCACCAACCTCCAATCCTTCTTAAAAAAGAAGTTGGATATTTGTTACAACAAAGTGGCTAAATTTGCTACCAGCACAAAATATTCCAACCACCACTGCTTATCTCTCTATAAACTAAACTAGCTTGAATCCTCTCACCACCTTAGTTACATACAACTAACTACAGCCCATAAGATAATCTTTCAACCTGAACCCTGCCCTTCCATCGCATCCATACTGACCACTTACCACCCAAATTGCCATCTCAGGTCTGAAAACAAAATGTTATTATCCACTCAGAAAACTAAACTCTCAGCTGGCCAAATGCTGTACTCTTATTCTGTCTCCAAGTTATAGAATAATCTCCCTCTCCACTCAGATCAATCAATAATCCTGCTTCCTTCAAAAAATCCCTCAAACTACATTTTTCCTCTCACTGGCTATGCCCCTGTAACCCACCTAACAACCCCAACATCTGAATTCCTTCTATTACTATATTCACAGTTTAACTGTTGCAATTCACTAAGGATTTTTCTGTTTGTACTCCACCATAATTTCCCAACACATAACTACCTTCCTAGACTTTACATAGTTTAACTATACAAATAGTAGGAACCTTTTGTATGTAATTAATGCAATTACTATGTCCTTTTTTACTCAAATTCTTTTTATGATAATGTAATTATTGCAAAGACAATGCCCTATTTTTTTCTTTTCAAATTATCTTCTACTCATTCTATGTATTGAGATTGTTTCTTTTACGTATGTATGTATTACTGTTGAATTGTAATTATATAATTCTGTGGAGCTTTTCTCCTCGGGCCTCCACTGAAAATGGGCTCTTCTTGGCCCAGTGGACTTTCCCGGACAACAAATGCAATAAATAAATAAATAAACTAAGCAGTTGTCATATGAAGATATTTTGGAGCCTTCCACAGGAAACCATTATATATGCTCACTAGAAGCTGGACTGTAAGAGAAGGAACAGGAAACTGGCAACTCTGATGCAGTCAATGTTGAGGAGTGATAGACCAGTGAGCTCCCATATGACAGAGCAACAGATGACACAGGATGAAACTGAGGAGAATGTGTGAATGTAAGATGCTAGAGTGCTCTCTAAACAATGCCCACAGGAAATAGAGAACAAAAACTGTGACCATAGTTTAGAAGAAAATGAGCTAAGAGAAGAGTTGCTTGATTGAATAGAGACAGGTAGACATATTAAGATCAATGAAAGAAATAGACCGCAGAAGGACAATCAAACCCAGAAAGTCAGACGTCTGATAAAACAAATGAATACTGCAAATAGAATTGTCCATAGAGATCCATGTGATATAATATAAGTAAACAGGATATATTACTGTGCAGCTAAATTAATAACTGCTAAAGTTCTACCACAAGAACACAGGGTAGTGAGGGAAATGAAAGGGAGAAATTGAATACCATCATCGAAGTATCAAACAGAGAAAACTATAAAGCAATTAAGACAAGAAAGATCACTGTTAAAAGGGTATAAAACATACCTCTCAACCATGCCGAATTACTCATTTTTACCAGTTTTTGAGGTCCAAATAATGGGGTGCAATGATTCCCGAGTAGCACCCCTTAATTTCCAGTTTTCCCGTCTCTTTTAAAATTTTCAGTTGACATCATCACGTGCGCAATGACATCAGCTCCATATAGCCTGCCAGCCTGTCGGAATCATGCAAGTATTTCTATTTGCGGGCACGATGACATTGTCAGCTACGTATAGCCCGGGAATGTCAGAATACATGCTGCATGGTATTTGCGAATGGAGCATTTCTATTTGGGGACATTACATTGAAATCGTTAGTTGTCTTCTGCTGCAGAGGAAATACACACTGCAGGGAATGGTTATTTGCAAATTGGGGACATCACATTGGAATTGTTGTCTGCTGCTTGCTGGACGCAATGAAATAACACAAACAGTAGTATGTAAGTGTGTGTTGGAATAACACAAATAGTAGTAAGGTATTAAATAGTTATGATTCATATGTTTTTGCAGGCTACCCTGACCCTGTCTATTGTTGTTTAAGGTGTGTGTTTTCTATCAGTGAGTTGTTGGGTAATCTTAATTAGATGGCACTGTAGATTATGGAGTCTTCAGTGCAGGTCTAGTTAATAGATCCAAAATGAGTCAGGTTAGTCAAGGGTAGCAAATAGTTTTATAAAGCAATAAAGAACTTTTTTTGTGCCCAGTGACTTGGGCATTGGCTTGTAAGAATGAAGCAGTGGTTAGTCAGGTTGGTTTGTTCTTTCAATGGTTGGATGGTAGGTCAGTTATGTCTAGAGATTTGAAATTATTGCAAAGCAGGGTCTGGGGAGTCAGTGAGTTATGATGGAACAGTATTCTGCACACTCTTTTCAGGTAGGCAGAGCACCTGACATATTTAGAGGGCACATTAATTGCAGTAATAAAAAGAATGGGTAGTTGCTTTTATTTCTTAGATAGTCGCTTGGGGTGCTGAAGTTTTTCTTTCATAAGTCTGGATAAATATTGTTGTTTTTGCACTACAGGACACAAGGAAGGTTTGGTTTGGGGTCATTTATTTCTATTCTGTGCAAGTAAACATGTGGTAGTGAGACCTGGAGGATTTTTCATATGTCTTCATCCTTTGCAGTGGGAAGTGATTTGGAAAGGGTGCAGAGATACATGCTGGAGTTAGCTGGTTTCTGTGTTAGAAGAGATTCAGACAGCAGTTTGGATTCAGAATATTTCTGAAATCTAATTAGGAGGTAATGACTTGAGTATGGTTCCCAGGCAGAGGTTATTTTCATATATTTTGAGACATATGATGATAGTAAAGAAAAGGTTTCCAGTGGTTGTTTTAATCTGGTCATCTATTATTGCTAAGTTGATATGGAGAGGGGTGGCCAGTTTTAAATTGATTTAGGCTGCTAGGAAGAATGAACCACATGATAGCAAGTAATTCATTGTCACTGGATTTCTGTGTTTTGAACCACAGGAATTTTGCCAATAGTGATCCCCCATGTGGTTAGGCAAGATAGGTGTATTTAATGGAAGCAGGTCTGGATTTATTTCTTGTTTATTTCTCTTTGCTGTTAAAAAATGTAGCAGTCTTATTTAGGAGTTGGTATATTTTTGTGAGGAAGCTAGGTTGGGTAAATTTTGTAGTCACTTTCCTGAAAGGAAAGGAGGAACAGGCTGCTCTTTTAGGCATCTTGGTGGGTGGGAGTTATAGGGGTTCATTTCTTTAAGAAGAAAGTCCCCCTTTTTCCATTTCTTTCTTTTGGGCTGAACAGACTAAGTTTTAGAGTGAGTGATGGTTTATGTTAGAGGGACTGGAATGAGTACAGTGAGTGGTATTCTAATCATTTCTTTGAATGATGTATTATCCCAAAGTGAGCCTTTTTCAGTGCTGCCTGAATTAAGCTTACTATATAGTTTATGCTTAAGTAAGGTGTGTGTGTGTGTGTGTGTGTGTGTGTGTGTGTGTGTGTGTGTGTGTGTGTGTGTGTAGTTGTTCTAAAATGCCACAGTTAAATATACCTGGTGGCTAGAGTACAGGTAGCAAAAGCCTTAATTCCCCAAGCCATTCAGATTTTTGCCTCATACTTTTGTTTTGTTCTGTTCTGTTCTGTTCCTCATAAAATCTGTGGTTTTCTGGATTTTTGTGGCAAATCAGTGACAAGCATTTGAATTTCAGACTTCATATTATTCAGAAAATATATGGTAACAAAAATCTTTTATTCTATGTTTATAAGATGAATATTTGAAATGTGTCCCTATTTTGAGGCTGTATTTCCCCATTATTGGCTTTCTCCAGTTTTTTTTTTTTTGTGCTAAGAGGTTGAGAGCTATAGTGAAAACTTGTGGTACCATGTTTCATCACTGCTGTATGCACACATTAGTGTTTATGGTAAATGGGCCCAAATAGCTAAGTAATGGGACATTGGAATGGCTGCAGGTGAACTCTGGTGCCATATTTTGGTTGTTTGTTCTTCAGTTTGCATTTGAAAGTTGGTATCCCACAATTCTATTGGAGTGGGTGGGGTTATGTAATTGTGTATGCAAATTAGATGCTAATCTGAGTACAGATTTGTACTTATTTTTCATGGGCCTTGTCCAGATTTTTGATATGTTCAGGATGAGAGGTGTGGTATAGAAGAAGGAACAGATCAACAAAAATAATGACAGAAGCAATGCACAATATATAATTGACCAGGATCTATCTTGCACTATTGCAAATAATAAACTAAAAATCACAACACAGGCGGAAAAACTTAAAAGATACACAGATAAATATAAAAGAAAAGTACAAATTAAGAAATTTATTGATGACCAGAAAAGTTCTATAGAGAATAGGGAAACAAGGTAAAAAGATTTGAAAGAGCACCCAAGAAAAAAAAATAGATACATTTTGGAGAAATATCTATGAAGATCCTGTGGAACATAACAAAGATGCTAAATGGATAGAAGAAGTAAAAGATAGAATAAGAAGTTCAAAGGTACAGGATATTAAATGGGATGAAGTAACGGCCAGAGAGATTGAGATAAAGTTAAGCAAAGCCTCCATTTGGAAAACCCCAGGCCCAGATGCAGTCTATATGCAGTACCTAACATCGGGCTAAATGTATTAACATCTTTGCATGAAAACTTAGCCATAAGTAAGAATTATTTATATGCATACCCTGAACAGACACCAACCTGGTTAACAACAGGAAAAAGAATGCTCCTTAGGAATAAACCTGCAAGTTATCCTAAAAATTACAGACCAGTAACTTGCCTTCTGAAAATGTATAAACTATACACTGGAATTGATGCCGACGGAGTTTATAGTTAATTAGAAGAACATTCAATCATGGCAATAAAATAAAAGAGTAATAAAAGAAAGTGATATGGGACAAAAGATCATCTGTTGCTAAATAAAGGCATAATGGAGAACTGTAAAAAGGGGAAGAATCTAAGTATGGCATGGATTAACTACAAAAAAGCATTTTATAGTATCCCCCATGCATGGATAAAAGAGTGCTTAAAATGTATAAGATACACCCTACACTGATCAATTACATAACAGTGACCATGAAACAGTGGCAAACCACTTTGCAATTAAGCCATGATAAAGACCAGGGATAAACATTCAAAAGAGGATATTCCAGGGTACCTCCCTGTCACCACTGCTAATCTTTCTTGCCCTTAACCCTTTATACTGTCTACTTAACAGATTAGATCATGGCTATAACTTGGCTCCTAGAAAACAACAAAGTGTAAAGACCTCTCTTCTTCTCTTTGTTGATGATTTAAAACTATATAGCTCATCACACGAGGAATTGAAAGCACAATTGCAAGTAGTCGCACCTTTTTTAGATGGTATAAAAATGTCATTTGGTCTTGATAAATGTGCAAAAGCAACCTTTAAAGAAAAAAACTGCAACACCAAGAAAATATTAGTTCAGGTTAAGAATGTGATATAAAAGAACTTGAGCAAGAGGGAGTATATAAATACTTGGGAACTGATGAAGATTCAACAAGGAAACATGAACAAATGTGAATAAAACTTGGTAAGGAATATTTTAGAAGACTTAAATTAATCCTGAAAACAGTGTTGACATCTAGGAATAAAATTCAAACTATAAACCAATTTGCTCCTCCTGTCCTAACTTACAGTTTTGTAGTGATTGCCTGGCCCCAAAATGTGTTGGACAGATTAGAAAGGAAAACAAGAAGGATGCTTCATGGTCATCAAATGATTTTAAAACGCAGTGCATACCAAGACTATATATTCCCCATTCTGAAGGAGGTATGGGCCTCCTTGAAACTGATTACATGTATAGATCTGCAATTGTGGGACTGCACACATATCTACTGACCTCACAAAACCCATACATAGTGAAAGTTTTGAAACATGAAAAGAATAAATCTAAGATGACTTCCCTGTTTAGTCTAGCAGAAGCATATTGGTATCAAGCAGCAATGGAAATCAAACCAGAAGTAGTTAAAAATCAGGCAGAAATTGAATGTGCCAAAAAAAAACAAAAGAAAGAAAGTAAGGTGAAGTATCAGATGAGAAGGCAATAAATGTGGAAAATGCATAAATACAGTTTCAAGTATAGAAAACTTCCGAAAGAACCTCATGTTGATCAGGATTGAATGCAGGAATGGTTAAGGAGAGGCAAATTCAAACCAAAAGATGAAAGGTTAATATTGCTGACTCAAGAAAGTTGGCTAGGTAGATGTTGGTTTACAAAGTCCTTTGAACATGTGGGATAAACAGACAAATGTAGATTTTGTAAAACAGACTTGGAAACAGTCACATACCTTGTTGTGACATACTAATGGCAGAAGGATTGTGTACTGAAAGGCATGATAATGTAGCAAGACTGTTGCACTGGGGATTGTGCAAACATTATGGTACTGAAGTGGCTGAAAAACACTGGAAACATGAGCCACAAAGCATCATAGAAAATGATGAAGTCTACATCAAATGGAATCACCCATTACCAACAGTTCAAAAGATAGATGGGAGAAAACCACATACAGTGGTCCATGAAAAGGATTCAAAAGTAGCATTGATCATTGAAATCACTACACCCAGTGACTACAGTGTCTTGCATATAGAGAGACACAAAGTCATAAAATATCAAGATTTGCCTGCAGAAATGAGGGCAATGTGCAAGAAAGATACCCAGACAGTCCCAAGAGTAGTAGGAGCAACGAGTCTTATAAAACAAATCTACAATCGTACTTACATATGTTACCAATACATGTAACTCTGTACAACTGCAGAAGGAGTCATTGCTGGGCACAATGCGGGTGCTGCAAAGAGCACTTTTGGCTGACATCAAAGACTGAAACAATACTAATTTCATGAACTTTAATTGTACTTTGACTAAGGAATGTGCTCCATTCCCGTCATGGTATTAGAAACCCAAAAGATTTGGAGAAATTAAAAAAAATGAGCAGGTCTTTTGGAATCAGAGCAGAATTATACTGAGCAATGATTTTGGAATCAGACCCATAGTGTTTACTATGTCTCACATACAATCTCTCTCTCGCTCTCACTTATATATATATATATATATATATATATTTTTTTTTTTTTTTGAAAACAGCACTACAGAGAGATACAGCCCTTTTTGCATTCATGGATAAATCTTTCAATATTTGAACTATCTGCATTTATACGTGTGTTTGTGTGTGTGTGTGTGTGTGTGTGTGTGTCTAAATATATAAATATATATATATATATATATATATATATGTGTGTGTGTGTGTGTGTGTGTGTGTGTGTGTGTGTGTGTATTGTTATTCTTACTATGTTTACTATCAGTCAGTAATTATAATAATTTGTTAATGTGGTGGATGCTTCAGTTATTCCAATTTGCAAGTATATATGTCTGTGTGTATACACATACACATAAACATATGTACACATTGTGTGATCTTGTCATAACTATGTGGACCAAATGGCTCAGGTTCATCACATGACTTGTGACATGTTAGACAACAGTGTTTTCACAGTCATATGAATCAATATTGAAAGAAGTCATTCTGCTCAAACCACTGTTATTGCTTTTTGGGAAGTCTGCATGCAATGAAAAGATGAGTTCATTCTCCAACAAATTGCTGAAAAATATATTTCACCAAAAGTAACTATATAAACTACTGCTCTGGAAAACAGAGATTATGTCATCACTAGACAGATTGACAGATATCAGTAATTTCACACTATTTTTCGTTTGGTGTTTACAATTTCTGAACAGCATTTGATCAGGGCAATGGCCATGTCTATGACAAAAATGGAATAAATGAGGTTTGGTAATCAAGTAATTTGTCCAGGGACATCTTCAAAGGGAGTTAAATAAATGTTAGTGGGAACTAAGAGAGTAAGGGTGAGATGAAAGGGTTAAATGGTAATGAGGGATGACTGAAGGGAAATGAGGTAAGGGTAGGGAGGGGCTTAAGGGGTTTAGGCAAGTGTAACTGGGTAAGGAATCACATTTTGGTGTGAACTTGCTACCTGCCCGCCCTCCCTCCCCCTTTCTTTGGGAATGGTGGAGACTGTGGTGATGTTATCAGTCTGGGTAGGGCGGAGAAGAGGACAGGGCTGCCCTCTTCTGTTCCCCCTCTTATTTTGGAGATTCATTTCAATGAGTTGGGAAAGGAAAGTGAGCAGTTGGCCACTGCTTGATAAGTAAATAAGTGAGTGGAAGTAAGGATGTTCTTTATTGGGTTGGGTGTTTAATTCAATAAATGGTAACTGAAGTGAGTGGTGGGACGCTGCTTCATAAGTAAAGCAAGTGGTTGACGGTATGGATGCTACCTACTGGATCAGAATGAGTGAGGTCACGCTGTCCTGGTAACATTACATGGATGTTTATGCTGTGATTAAAATCAATTATACTATGTTTCAGTTGTAATTAACAAAGTTATGTTTATGGAACTTTAATAAAGGTCACCAAACATCATTCGGTGTAATGTGTTTATTGAAGGGGACTGGGACAACATGTATTTCTTGATGCCATTAACAAATGCTTGAGGGTCCTAACTGTAAATCTCACTCCATATATTCAGACTGCATACAGTCCTAAACCACTTGATCTTTTGTACTACAGACTGCTGTGATATCCAAATGTCATTTACTATTCCATACATGAAGCTATCAATCAAAGCATTTTGGTGTAATGAATACAGGGAGATATTTTATTAGTCATTTGTTTCCATCGGATATTCATTACTTTACTAGCTTTCCTCTACACTGCTCTTCATCTGATTTTTGTTTAAGTAGAGGACACTAACTACTAACAGTATGCTAATGTGTGTTACCTGAAGATTCTATTACATTGTTTTATTGGTGATAATTATAACTGCTTGATGATTCACTCTTTTGTGAAGTATTGCCATAATGGTACAAGGCATACCTGAAAGAAGTCCCCTGGCCTGCGCAGTTACCCAGTTAACAAATGGTAATTTTTTTATATATGTGTGTGTATGTATGTATATGTATATATATATATATATATATATATATATATATATATATATATATATAGATAGATAGATATACACACACATACATATATGTATATGGGTCTACTTCAGAGGACTGAAAAACCAAAAGACTGAATCCCAACAGACTGAAAATTCAAAATACTGAATGATGGAATTTGCCCCTTCTCCACTTTTGTGCCATCTTGGAGTTAGTACATATAGTTAAGCAGGGGGTGTGGAGGACACATACCCCCCCCCCCCACACGTGAGGGGCACATGATGAGCTTGCTCCTTGCATTAAAAATGTGTTCAGTATTTTTTATTTTCAGTGTTTTGGGATTCAGTCTTTTGGTTTGTCAGTCTTCTGAAGTAGAGCTCTCTCTCTCTCTCGATATATATATATATATATATATATATATATATATATGTGTGTGTGTGTGTGTGTGTGTGTAGATGTATCTATTTATAGATAGAAAGATAGACATATAGAAAGATGTATACACTCATACATACTTTTATTTACATATGTAATGTTTTATATATATATTTGTGTGCGTACCCACGTGTGTGTGTGTGTGTGTATATATATACATACATATGCATAAATACATATACCTTACAAAGATAGGAGTAATAAGGATTTTTTTTCCCTGTCTGCAAGGGATTTAAAACACTGCCACACACTATGTAGCAAGTCCCTCTGAGCAGAGTTTTACCGTTAATGTCCACTGGGAATAAACAGCATATTTCTGAGTGAAGATTGCTGCCCTGGGCAGAACACCTTCTTCTCTTTGCTTCAAGGTGATTGCTGGATTTATATGGTCGGCAGTGGGTTGTATTGCAGATAAAGTACTTCGTTCTGAAATCTCAGTAGCATAGAAGACGAGACAGAGAGAATATAAATCTGCTCTCACAGGAACAATATGGACTTGCTTTCATTTCTCTCTTGTCCTCTCTTATTGGAAAAGTTTTTGGGAAAACTACTTTTATTCTAGAAAAGAATTGAATGGACTTTATATAAAAAAAATCTAGTAATCTATTTTTTTTTCAGAATGTGAAATGTACAGTTTACTGAATCATGGATTACAGGATTCAAAAAGACTGGATTTTTGTTAAAGAGCCTAAACAGTTTATTCAGAATTCTTCACAGGTGATATCCACTACAGCTCTAAATTTGCCAGAAATAGAATTGGAATTTACCAAAATATTAAAAAGTCTAATTTACAGTGGAGAACTCCAACATACACATATTTAGATGTGAACCATATTATTTCCATTTATTCACTTCCTAAGCTACTGTTCTATTAGGAACAATCATATTTTTTTTTAGAGCTGTCAAGAGACAGCATTTGCTTAAGTGACTTACCTGGACACTTGCAGTTTGCAAGAGCAGACAGAGGAAATCAAATTCATCACTGCAGTGTAACAAATATCTTCCTGTTATTGCTTCCGCTGAAAATAACCGACCTCATTTGAAAAGGGTACTCTGTAGCATATAATCATTATCATGAAACATAAATATTTTCGCATGTGTAGTATGTATGGTATATACACAGTAACTAAATTAGTATGATTGTGTTATAATGTACACTGATTATGATTGTGCATGTGACTTGGGTTAACTCATGGAAAACATCCTCAAGGTAATATCAATTTGCATAACTATCACATGATAATGTAAGAATGGTACATAGCATCTTTAAAATAAGGCTGTTAATATATGTATGTATTTATTTAAATTCTGCTGTTTTGGATAATCAACTAAGAAACTGCTATGCTTACACAGATGAGGCAGGGAAGTACTGTAAATCTGATAAAGAAAGCACAATGAGTAACAAGCAGAATGTGCATTTATTTAATAAACAGGAAAAGTAAACAGTCCGACATTTGGCTGAATTCATAGATACCACCCACATGCACCGTGTACACTATTCAGTATGGAGTTACCTTCAACTGCAGTACAAATATATGCACAGTTATTAAAAGTAAGGGTCAGTCTGTGGATAAATGCATAATGTATTACAGAGTGACGGAAACTTGACTTTGTTCATTAAAATGGAGCCCTGAACACATGATACAAGCCATTCAGTGGAAAGAGGTTTCAGTGAGCTGAGAGATGGTACCCAGTAGCAGAGCACTATAAACCATACATCTTTCAACAAATATACAATATTGTTTTGTGAAGTGGGAGAAAAATACAAAAGATGTCCTTCAAAATAACTGAACTGGACAAGAGATGCCACATTTAAGGATGGGCAAAGAGAATAGCAGACTGTGTGCTTCCCATCAGCATAACATATTTAATAAAGAGAAGATAGTTCCCACAGCACACCACAGTATAGCATACCACTTATCCTATATGTGTACAACATAAATGGCCTTCAGAGAATGGGAAATAAATAATATACGCTTTCTGACTTAACACACCCATCCCTCACACACACACACACACACACACACACACACACGTATGTCTATAGCTGTGTGGCACTTTGCATGTAAAACATATAACACATCACTCCAAAAGGAGGTCTCAGAACAATGTGGACTTTTGGATCTAGGTTAATATACATGTAGAAATGTCAACACTGTTCAGAAAGTTTCTGAACCTTTTTGACTCGGTGTCCATTCTGCTGAAACATTAATCTGTTTAAGGACTTCAATGGTTTAAGTAGTCATCAGACTATCGAATTCTTCCATGTTGGCAGAAACTATGTAAGTGCCCCACTACCATGGAAAAAATGTCAGTGATACCCATCCTGGAAGTTGGAACATCTTTGCATCTGGTGTGATATTACATCTATGAAGATGTGGCAACAGTTTGAGTGACATTGACAATATGACAATATGTCAGTATGACAGATGTTGAAGTGGGATTTTGTGTGTGTGTGTGTGTGTGTGTGTGTGTGTGTGTGTGTGTGCGTGCGTGGGTGTGCGTGTGTGTGTGTGTGTGTGTGTGTGTGTGTGTGTGTGTGTGTGTGTGTGTGTGTGTGTGTGTATGACAGATGTTGAAGTGGGATTTTGAGTGTGTGTGTTTGTGTGTGTGTGTGTGCGCGCGTGCGTGCGTGTGTGTGTGTGTGTGTGTGTGTGTGTGTGTGTGTGTGTGTGTGTCTGTGTGTGTGTGCATGACAGATGTTGAAGTGGGACTTATGCTCAGCACTGTACACTGTGGGAATGACTTACTCAGTTGTGCAAGAGGAAACAAATAGATATGATTACTCAATGCTGTTATTCACTATTTTGGGGACCTTCTGCTTTTCCCAATGTGTTGCAACCACCTTTTTGTAAACAGAAATTTTGTGAAGAGGTGCAATGGATTTGCCATTCCCTCTACTTACAAAACACATTTTGAATCACCCAAATTGCTTTAGTGAAATAGGCAGTTTTTGAGGTTGTGTGTATAAGAATTTGCAATGCGAGTATTTTTGCCCCTATAGTTTCACTGTAGAAATTCATAGAATGCAAAAACTAAGCACCATTGGATTTGGCAGCTGCATTTCAACAGAAGTGTAATGTTCTTGGGTCTTTTACTGCATCTCTATATCATCATTAAAAGTCTGTTTTTGAAGTATTAGTGATCTTTATCCAAGTACTCCAAGTTAACTTGAGCCTGTATCAAGCTACACCACTGTGTCGGAAAAGTAATAAAGAATTATTACATTATTGCAAGTCTGTGCTAACTTGGAACGTGCAAAATGAAAAACAATTGCTTGTTATTTACAGTGAATGACTTATGCAAGCTCAAAAATATTATCTGTGTAATTCCAAACTTCTCAATGAAATCATATTTTAAGAAACGGAAGCTTTCTGAAATTAGATGGCATGGGAATGCTCAAGTCTGCCATGCTGTCGCTGTCTACAACTGTTTTTGGTGACCATTTTATTTAATACAGTACATTTCATCTAAAAGCCCTGCTACAGATTAATAAACACATAAAAGATACTGTGAGAAATCTGTCATGTAAAGAATGCTGTAGTCTCAAATGATTTTTGTTTCTTATTTAGCACGTCTTTACTGTATAAACTTAACTACAGAAGCCTTTCTAATTAACAATTTTTTTTTATCAAAATTAAATATGGAAACCACAACAAGCCACGGCTTATTCTGACATGTTTCTCATTGCTGTGGTACATTAATCATTAATTCAGGATTTCTACTAACTGTCCTTCATTTCCAGCTGTTGTGCCTCCAGACCCTAGTCTACAGTATTGTTATGCATAACTAATATAACTCATATCTAATAAATTCCTTGAGGGTGTACCTTATGTTTTCAACAAAAGTGTTCTGAATTTTTGAGGGAAGAAACATTTAGTGTTCTATGGTATGAGCAAATATCAGTCTTTGATTCTTGAAACACTGATGTAATACATAACCTGACATGCTGAGCTTCATTTTGAACAGAAAGAAAAATGTATTTAGAGCAAGAGCAATGCATGTGACTGCCTTACTTGGAGCACATTTACGGTTCAGAATTTAGGTTAAGCTTACATAACACAATAGCATAATTCAATCTATTATTTTTCATCTCCTGGCAAAGCATAATAAAGGGCATTGCTCTCAATGTCTAAAAACAAACTATTTGAATTAATATAATAATTCTCAAGAAGAGTAAACAGCTTGGTTTCCTCATTTTTCTACTACTAATTGCACTATGACCTTTCTTTCCCATCATCAGAAATTATGCATATCTAAGCAATTTATTATTAAATAAATATATTTAATTTCTTTCGTTTGATATTAAAATATATTACATTTTTATAACCTGTTCTGCTTAGCAAAATGTTACTTTTATAGATAAGTCAAATATTCAGTAAAGGCACATTGAACTACACCTGATTTAGTTAAAGCCAAATAAAATAAAATTCCAAGAAGCAAAGCTGGGGATCTCTTCTGTATATTCTAGAAATATATTACACCTTAACTCCTCTCCTTACTATGGATTACATGAAGCTGACATACTACAGAGTAAGAGCATATTACATACCTATTTAATATAGTAAACTGTACAAGGTGACTCATGGCTGGACTGTCACTTTCAACAAAATTTGATGACTTTCGTGACAGGAAATTCAAAGGTCAAGTACACATTTATGGTTGCAAAATAAGAGGTAACTTGCAATAAATCTGAATGTGTGTTCTTCTCATATTAACAAGGGATAACAACTACTTGCTAGTGATACACCAAACATAATCTAGGAAGACCAGGGTTCATAATTATTCATAAAATGCACTATGTAACACCTGGCCTTTAAGTGTTTTCTTTTTTTTTTGTTTTCTTTCTTTTACTTTTTTTTTTTGAGTACAGTTCTAATCTCCTGTTCAAGTGTGATATTGCAGATGTTATAAATGTTCTAGTTATTCCATTTATTTCAGATATTTTTTACTTGACATACTTCTGAATGTAGGCGTGTTGTTAAACTTGTTTAACTGACTGTGCTCTACTGAATCATTCCCAGTTTACAGGATTTCAGTACATTCCTGAAGAAAAGTGACTACTGTCTCTGTAATAATCATATGAGTGCTCCTTACCTCTTACTATATTCATTATGTTTGTAGATTTACTTTGCTAAACCAAATAAATAGAACTGCATTTATGTTTGCCACTACCAGATCCACAAACACACCTACAAAGAAACTGATTATGGGGTAATTTAGTTTATTCATTAGAAAGAAATGCATACTTAGAAAAAAGCTTTTATCCATTGTTTTTATATAATTCAATTATAGTTTCCTTAAGCAAAAACATAAGTAGAAAAAGACAACATTCAAGAAAAATCCAAGGCCAAAATCAAGTATCTATTTAGAAAAATATTGAAAGAAAAGCTATCTCTAAGACTGACTATATAAAAAGAAGTACATGACATATAAAAAGTTTATGAAAATGAGAGATGTCAATGGGGATTGCTTGCTGGAATATATCTGACAAAGACTGTAACATATGACATGTAAATTTGTGTTAAAGAGAAGCAGGTAGCCAAATTAAAAAAAATGTTAAAGCATGCATAACCTTAAAAATTCCATCATATGACAACCAGGCTAAACAAGCATTATGTTATAAATCAAAGAAACATGCATAATATTAACTATATGCATGCTGAAGTACCAGACAAAAGAAGATGCAGGCATAGGCAGGCATGATGTCATTCAGAAAATGCTTACTACAACTATGAATTCCTTGGTATTAACAGAGAAGTCATGGCAAAAATAATAATTCTTTGCAAAAAAGCATTGGAATAATATTGACTGCCACTGAAAACTTCACTTTCCAAAGGGGGGGGGGGGGTGTGAAGTACAGGGGAAGCCTGGTATGAATAAAAGTGTCTGTTATGAAAAAAAAAAAATCTGTTTACTGAGAATGACAATTTAGTAGAGACATTTCCTTTCCTGTTGCTCACCCCAAATTTAAGAACCATGGTTAACAAGAAAAATGAAATGAAATAAAATAAAAATAGCCGAACTAATGCAACTAATTGCAGATGTAGAATAGCCATTAGAAGAATCTGCCATTTGCTTTTCCCTCATTTACCACAGCTTTTATACCATGGCAGAGTAGAAGTAAAACGAGTAACTGCAGCAGCAGTACAAAGGGCATCTGTGTGCTTATTTCTGCATGTCTGATAATGGTTTAGGATGAGTCTCACAGCAGTGAGCTGAAATAGCTAATATTAAGGCATAAAACAATACATATGATCACAATCAGACACCTGAGCTGTACACAGTCAAAAAGGGACTATATCTGTGTGTGTGTGTGTGTGTGTGTGTGTGTGTGTGTGTGTGTGTGTATGTGGGTGTGGGTTTATGTTTGTGGGTTTGCATAAGTATGTTCATTTTTGTATGCCAGGTAATGGTTTAGATTGAGTCTGACAACGATACAGTTACGATGGTTATTACTTACCATAAAATTATTCATTTTTCCTTTTGTTTGCTTGACCCCTCCATCTAAGATATCTATAACTCATATCATAAAACTGCATATCCTTACTTCTGAAAACATTCAGCAAGTGTGTGTCTGTGCACGTGTTTGAGAGAGTGGGGATTTATAATGCCATGTGATGCATATTTATCACAGCAACTACTTAAAATATGTTACTGTTTCTATGTAAATATATCTTCATTTCATCAGAATAAAGTACCTAAGGTATGCAAAGTTAAAGAAGTTGCTGTGATATGCAGTGTGTATGTGTGTGTGTGTGTGTGTGTGTGTGTGTGTGTGTGTGTGTGTGTGTGTGTACATGTAGACATTATTAAATACTTTTACTTTGTATGTAAAATATGTCTTCCAGTGGCAACCACATATCATACTCCAATACTGATCCTATAGCTGGTGAAATTGATTTATACCAAAAATATTTAAAAAAAGCATATAGCAATAATACAACCAATGTAAAACAATTTAACAGCTAACCCATTTTCTAAGTATAATAATTCCCTCCAGGGTGGGTTTTACAGGGAAACCATGGAGCTATTCATTTTGCCAGGGTTGTTGCAGAACATGGTACATCATCCTTAAGGAGTGCTATCGGGCTGCTCCTGCCACTCTTGGAACCATCTCACAGATCTAGTGTGGGCTTTTTAACCTCTTGTTTGACTTATTATTTCTGTGACTATGGTACTGTATAGGTTATTAGTCTGTTATGCAGTTGTTAGCTTACATTATGTTCTATCAGTTTAATTCTCACAGGTATTTCTGAGAAAAAATATTTTTCACTTCCTGATTTTGTACTCTTAACAAGGATTCGTCTGAATGCACTTCACCAAAATGCTCAGTCTCTTGTATATGGACTTCAGCTTGCAAGCTGTTTGCAGAATTCTCTACATCTAGGTTTTTGATATGTTAGTGCAATAAATTTATACTGTCTTTATAGCTCACCATAATCATTATTCCCCTCATATCAAATAACCCCCTGATATTTGGCCATAATCCTATTTTTTTGCAGATGCATTAAACCCCCAATATCACAGGTTAAATTCTCTACATCAGTATTATTATAAACTCACTGCTGCACTTCTTATGTTGTCTCATGAAGTCCCTTACAATGAATACTACCAGCTTTAACAATCTTGCAAAATGGCATAGAGGTCTATCATATTTCAATAGTTCATTTTCTCCTCAAGCTTCTTTATAAATATCAAACAGTCCTGTGTCAAGCCTGCCACATGGAAGTTCAGATTGGATAATCACAGTAAAAAGCATGTGAAATCTTTAAGATGGCAGACCATAAGTAAGTTAAGAATGAAAAAAAAAATAAAAACAGAGCAGGACACACCTTTGATTTCTAATAAAGGTTGTTTTTTCTAGTATGACTTATAAATCCACACCAATAAGTCTAATTTCTTTTATTATGTACAGATGCTAACAAAGTGAAGAAGCCTTCTATACTAGCATGATACATAGCCTCATGATGAACAAGGCACCATGGTAAAATAGTAAATAAATAGCATTTATTTTTACTTCTTATGAAGAATACTCTTCTTTTTCTTAAAGATAAAAGAACTGTTTTGAAAGCAATAATGTTAATAGTTCTCTCTCTCTCTCTGTAGGCTCTCTTCCCTTCTCATATATCACAGTTCAATATGCTACTTTCTCACCATAATGACAAGAAAAACATTACTGTGGGAAAAAGAAGTATGCAATAGTGAGGTATATAAAGGCTTCACTAAACCATGTCAGAATATTTAACATTTTTTACTTTTAATTATTTATTAACCAGTTAAGCCTGGAATAGACAAGTCTTTCTTTAAAAAGTAAACCTGACAACACTTTCAGGTCATATGTCTTGCAGGACACCAACAAATGGAAGTGGAATCAGAAGAAATTATTCATAGTCCTGTTGGGTGAAGTTTTTTAGTAGCTCTTTGCCTAAACCTTTTATTGCTCTACATTCATTCATTCATTCATTCATTCATTCATTCACTCATTCTTTCTTTCTCTGATTATTGCTTTATATTATACAGGCTGACAGAACCATAATCTATCTTCTCTATCCTGACATTCACTTGGTGCCAGGTAGAGGAACCAATCACAGACAGCGCACGATACACAGACATGCACATTTACACAAACACAGACATGCACTCTTTATGGGATAGACGCACTCCCATACCTTTGGGAAGTCAGAAGAATTACTGAATCGCAATATTTTTGTTGAATGAAGGAAAAAACTAGACCACCTAGAGAACCTAAAGGCAAAGAAACGGGACTTGAGAACTCCAATTAAAGTGCGCATTATTGAGGAAATGGGCTACAAAACCAAGTAGTGTGAAGCCATGCTAACTGCTGGATTACTATTCATACTATATACTAAACAATAATATGCTATACTTTACTATACTGTACTATTCTATACTGCCAGAGAATAGATTCAATTAATAAGCATAACTAGGTAATGCCTATATCATAATGTCTAAGTACTTGTTTAATACCATTAGTGGGTTTAAATTTCTTGCTACAAAAAGGATATAGTAATATATAAAACATAAAATATATGCTGTCTGTCTTAATCTCTTATCATTACACTGAACAATATGTGGGTTATTGCTTGTGTCTTGACAAAGAATGCACAAATTATAACTTTAGTTCTTGAATATAGCAGAGAAGTGGAACTCCCAGTGTCATTTAATGGTAATGTTCTGTAAAGATCAAATGCTATGCATCTATAACTAAATTATTAAAATAATCAGGAGAGGAATCTACCAAGTAAGACAAGAAATAAAGAAATCAAATTAATAAATGCACAAGTCCATGCAATAACTTTAAACTGATGTACCACTGTGAATCAAACTCTAGTGCCTCTTGCAAAATACACTAGGTGTTTCTAGAGTGTAATACCCATGACATGTATATCAATATGATATTGCATCCAGAGTAAAGTAGTTCCTTAGGTCAGCTTTGCATATTCCGCTACTGAAGGTATTTTTACAGAAATCTAATTCAGGTGCCAAAACCTGTCTCATACATTTTTGTCTTGTTTATAAGCACATGCAGAAATTTAAAATATAAATCTTAGCAGATAGTTTTATAAGCTAAGTGAAACAAACTCATTGATTAATTCTGATTGCTACTAAACTAGTTATTTTATTACATTAACATAGCCATTACATTTGTAATGCTTCATGTGTTGGTATTTACAATGTCAAAATGTTTTCACTCCTCTGGATTTATTCAAACAGTTCAAATGCAGTATGCAAACTGTGGTATTGAAGTTTGTGATGGATACATCTGTAGATTTTACTGAAGAATGTTTATTAAATTAAAATAAAAATATCATATTCATATTCAGTGTGTGAGAAATACACCTACTGTTAACAACTTAAGACAATAGTTAGGTGCTATAAAACAACATGACAAATAGCCTAACTGTAAACTTATAGGTCAAGGCATTGTCTATTATAATATCAAAATAAAATTGCTTACTAAGCAAGCTAAGCAAATTGGTTCATTCTGATGCCTCCTACCAGAGATTATCGTCTTAAAATACATTTTTTTCCTCTTCCTTTATTTGACTCCTCCATCTAAAATAGATGTAGCCCCTATCTCATAAATCTGTATACTCTTACTTCTGAGAGATATCCCTCCTTCTCATGGCTTTCAGAGATGGTCAAATGGCTTTCACAGTATGCCTCAATGTCCCTCTGGCATTTTTACCCCTGGCTATCTGCTGAAGAACAGTAGCTTTCCCTATACACCTTCTAGCAGCCTTTACAAATCTTTCCCAGTATATCTTACTAGATTTTATTTAATTCTTTACACTGTGAAGCAGATTTGCTCCTAAATATATCTCACTTCATTCTGAGCAGGGAGAACTTAACTCCTCTTTCTTTTCACCTCCTAAAATTATCAATAGCACTGTTTTGGGATGCGCTGAAACACAAATGTCTCTCCAACTCACCAGGTATATCTAACTCAATAGCCTCCTGCCAACACCAGTTAACAGCACCATGCAGTCATTCACAAACATATATGCATTGCATTTCTCTTCCAATGCTTGTCCAACTTCTAGGATAATTATGAAGATTCTGTAGCAACTTCTTCATCACTGTTAGGATCTTGTACCTCTGTTCATGTTTACCTAATCTAGCTGACCTACATCTGTCATAGTTTTGTCCAGGATTTCCCATATAAGGACTTAATACTTTTCATCAAATGTTCATTCTCTAGCATTCACTAATGAGTATGGATACAAAAGTACCAGCTAACTGTGGGAAATGTTTTCTGATTAACAAACACCACCATCTCTACCCTCCCATTTGCAGAAGTGTCTACCCATTCTAGAAAATTGTGAGAGAGTATCATTAAATAACATATGCCCATCCTTTAATGAAGCCTGTTTGCACTGATTGCATAATCTGTGGGAGGTCTTTTTCTATGAGTGCAATTGAAATGCAGTCAAAGAGTTTTACATGCACATTGGAAAGGGATGGCTACTGGAAATTTGACAATGTTCTGAATCACATTTACCTTTAAGGACAACTACCATCATAAGCTATCATTAAATATCCTCTCAAAACTATGGCTGATCACACTCCCTGTCTTTGGGTAAAATCAAGAGGGAATTCAACAGGCTCCCTAACTGTATTATTCTTCATATAATGTATCACTGCATTTACTCCCAAATTTCCTTTCTACTTAATCAGTGTATGTTTGCTCATATCAGGGGTGAGCACATCATCCTTCCAAATGCAGAATAGTTTTTCATTTAACAGGAATTGTAAATTGACCTAAAATCCTTGTGTGTTCCCTTTGCTGTCACAGCCTGATGACGTTGCATAACCTTTACTACTCTTACAATGTCTCATTTATTTTTTTCAGTCTCCAAACCAACAAGTAAGTTCTTACACATCAAGCTATGCTTGTCAGTGTTTCTTGTACTCATCTCAGAGTTTATTTTTAAGGTTCATTATAATTTGTAGTTTAGATAAATTTTGAAATTCAGTTTCAGAGGCTGAAGACTTTAATTGTACAGCATGTGTGATAAATTATAGTCAAATCAAACCCTTGAGCATTGTATTTGTAGAGATTAGAACAGCCAGAGGCTCTTTCAAGGCTAAATGGGCCATTTCCTATTACTTCAATGGACAAAATAAATTTAAAAGAACAGACAGACACTATTTTGATCAAAATTTTTGTTTTTATTTTTTAGTTTTGTCCTGTGTCTTGGAACCACATTTAATCTCTTATTATGTGCAAATTAACAAGGATTCTAATAACCCATTTAACTGACTTGTCTGATATCCCCCTAACATTTGTAGGCTTTCTTCTTATTCTTATAGATGTGAAGAGTTCAGGATTATCCTTCTGGCCTCCCATTACCTTTTCTTGAGTACACACGACAAAGGGAAACACTCCTTACAGGTGTTGTGGGCAATTTCCAGAATCTCCTGTCTACTTTTAAGCAGGCTAGGTCTACTGTCCTGCAGCATTCTTGGATTAGCAAATTAAATTGCTTGAAAAAGCTGTCACAAATATCAAGTCAAAAAAGTAATATTTTAAAACTTAAGAATACATTACTGTTTAGATATGATCCCGTTGCAATGACAGAGTTTATTAAAAGACATTTAGACAAAGACTAACTTTGTCTTAGTGGAAATAGTTGTCATAATTAACAATAATCTATATACTAGCAAGGTGACAAACTTCATATTCAGTGCCTTATTCAATCAGCTGACTCATTCATCATTTTCTTATACTGCAAACAAGAGAAACCAGTGATTGAAGAAACACCTGGATTGTTAAACATGTTGAATCATAGATGAAGAACAGTTTGATTGCCTTCTCTCCAAAGCTTCTCTGAGAACACAAGTAGCTTTGGAGATCTGGCCATTACTTGCATCTCTAACTGTATCTTAATATTTTCCTTACTTAGTTCTGCCAGTGGCTAATCTGTTTCCCATGAAGATAACACGTGGACTTTGAGTCCTGAAAAAAACTTCTCTAGAGGTAGGCCCCATTCACACTTCTCTACTGCCAGTCCCCAGTCACACTTCTATAGAGGTAGTCCCCATTCACACTTCTCTAGTGCCAGTCCCCAGTCACACTTCTATAGAGGTAGGCCCCATTCACACTTCTCGAGTGTCAGACCCCAGCCACACTTCTATAGAGGTAGTCCCCATTCACACTTCTCTAGTGTCAGACCCCAGCCACACTTCTCTAGTATCAGCCCCCAGTCAAACTTTTCCAGTATCAGTCCCCAATCACACTTATATTCTTGTCTCCTCTACAGATCTATAATTTAGGGTGTCTTATTTTTTATTGTACTTCATGCTGTTTGTTGCCTTAGTTTTTGGGCCAATAATTTCTGTAATTTAGGGGAATTATCAAAAATATTTGTTTTATATCAACAGGTTTCTTTTTTATGGGATCCCTAATGCTGTTATTTAACTCATGTTGGAGGATTTTAATGTCATTCTGCTCTTCTGCAATTAGAAAATTCCTTCTATCCTGGAGATGATTTTTCCTACACTGCCTTGCTCTCCTCTGAATTTCATTTTCAATCAATTTGTTTCTATTTCTGTTATACCGAGCTCTTAAATATTTGCTTAAACTCATCCCACTACCACTCTTTTCCAGAATCCTGGGTCAATATATGTTCAGTCTGTATTCTTTAAAAATCTTTATTTACCCTAAAATAGTTCAACCAACACACAGAAAACTGGCAGTAGCAAACACATACCAGTTCTTGGTGAGAGACCTACTTTAATACGTAAAGGAGAAAGACAGGACAACACTTTGGATGGGTAATCATTCTTTTACTTCTTTTGTTATATACATTCTATCTTAACCAACTGTTGTATTTTCCTTAATAAAAGAGAAATGCTTTGCAATTAAATTTTCAGTCCTGTTATATCCCAGAGTCCAAACAACCTCATGTAAGCAACCAAAATGGCCCCCTCAGGTATAATTCTTCCCTTCTCTGGTCTCCACTCACATCCCTCATCTGGGTTACAATATTCCAATCCTCAACTACTAACATTATGCCTTAGTAAAAACTTGCTATCTCTTCCAAAACTTTCTAGTCTTTGGTGAAATATCCTTCTCTCTCTCTCTCTCTCTCTATATATATATATATATATATATATATATAGTTATCTATTTATTAACAAAAGTTTTTCTTCTACCTTGCCAGTAGCCCCTCAACATTACATATCTTCTACAGTCATCCTTCAATACTTCCTTAACTATCATGGGACGCTTTATGCATCTAATATGGCGACCACTCTTTTCCATCCTTCTAAAGCCTCTGTTTAGTATCCTAATTCAAAACCATTCCATATTAGTTCTCACTCTCTAACTGATTTAACAAAGTCTCTTGTAATATCCCTATATGGGAGTTAATTTGTCTAATAAACATCAAAATCTCAACAAGTACTTTTTGTCTGTTTGTAAGGCTGTTGGTATTTCATGTCTTCACTTTCAATTTTATTTACTCTTATTAAGGATAATTTTTTATTATAATTATCATTTGCCAACATTTAGATATCCCAATCTATTAATTGCTTTGCCCGTTTCTTCCCCTTCTCTCTCATGGTTAGGATATGAAACTCAGAATACTATGATTGGTACAAAACCCACCATTTTAGCAGCTTTACCAAACTAGAAACAATATTACTCTCCCCTGTAATGATTTTGCTCTTTTGGGGCTGCATCTTTAACAATCCATCCTAACAGAGTAGAAATCTTGTCATAAACCCCTCTCAGAAAACTAGCACTTTATCTGCTGTAGTTTATGAATGCACCTCTTGAGAATATGGAGATCTGATGTACTCTTCTCTAAAACTTAATACCAGCTTGCGCTAGGTGCCTTTTGAGCAATAATTAAACAAATCTTAAGTCATCTATATTTCAAATTATATAATTTAAGGGAAGTTCTATGCCATTGGTAGGTATTACATAGTCAGCTGTTGAGAAAAGTACATGGTAAAAGGCTATACGTGCATCTCAGACATTGAAGTAGCAGCAAAGTAGTGAAAATACATTACTGTTCACCACATTAGCTAGTGCTGTGCAGAACTTATCCATATGAGCAACTACAGGACAATGACTGTGCTAAAGTCATACAGTGGCAGACACATTGATGACCAAGTTTGATATGCATTACAATGTAGGTCTAGAGGTCTCCCAGCCCAACAGAAGCTCACAAGTTTCACAAGACAGAGGCCTTTTCTGTTCTTTGGACAGGAATATTCCTGTATGCTTTTCCAAACTTTCCACTAATGTCCAGGGTAATTTTGAAGATTAATAGGAATCCTCCAAGATCATTGTGGTGACTCCCTTCTGCCCCACGGAATCATGGTTCACCCTTCTTTTGGAAATGGCCAGGGGCAATTACCGCAAGCTTCCTCAAAGAACAGATCTACTCACACAAGAACAGTGGTGTTTGACGCACCCTGAGATCAATCATGTTTAATTGACTCCCTAGATGATATGGTCTTAATTCCTATTAAACACATGTTTTCTGGGGATGTGCAGCAGACACTAATGAAGAAAGAAAGTCTGCTACTAGAAATCAT
This sequence comes from Protopterus annectens, assembly GCF_019279795.1. Taxonomy (NCBI): domain Eukaryota; kingdom Metazoa; phylum Chordata; order Ceratodontiformes; family Protopteridae; genus Protopterus; species Protopterus annectens. The sequence continues at coordinate 451,091,857 of NC_056751.1, forward strand.
ATATTAGGAAATGGAAAATGTTTTCTAGTTGGTGCTAACAACATAAACAGCTCCCATTCAGAGCTAATTTCTCTCTGGTTTTACAATATTTGTGTGAGTTACAATCCTACTGCCTTTCTTATTCCTTTATTAAGGTTCATTTATCAGCCATTTCAGCAATGTTTGACCATGGTTCCGCCTCTTTCAAGGCAGTCATGCATCAAAATATTCTTGAAAGGGGATTTCCATAAGAGGCCGCCAAGAAATCTGGTGGCCCTTCCATGGGATCTTAATTTTTTGTCAGACAACCTAACACTTGCTTTATTTGAACCAACTAATCTTGCTGACTTGAGGTTCCTAACATGGAAAACAGTTTTATTGATTTCTCTGACTTCTGCAAAAAGGGTGCTAGAGTTGCAAGCTCTTATGGTGAGTCAAGCCTACCTCGTTTTCCACAAAATTAGGGTTTTTTAGAGAGCTAATCTTTCTGTTATACCTAAAGTGGTATCCATTTTTACTTTAATTCAAACTATTGCCCTGTTTCCTTTTTCTTTCCAAAACAAAAACATAAGGAAGAAAGGATACGCTATACCTTGGATGTCCACAGACAACTCAGGTAACATCTTGACAGAAATAAATCTTTCAGAACAATGGATCAGTTTGTTTATTTCTTGTGATGTTAAGAAGAAGGGACAAGAGCTATTGCCTTTTGTTATACTCACCATGAAAATCTATTCCAGGCAGGGTCATGGCCCACTCTACAAGGACATTGACGTCTTCTGTGGCTTTTTGGAAAGGGTTGGATTCTAGAAGTGTTCTAGACGATTTTACTTGGTCCTCTTACATACTTTTACAAAGCACTATAAGCTGGATAGTTCTAAATCATGCTTTGCTAGGATCATTCTCCAGGGATTCCTGGACCATTCTCCTTCCACCTCCCAAATGTACTTATCTGAGGTAATCTATCCATATAGCTAAAGCTACTGTAGCAGTGATCAATATGAAGAACATAGTACAGCTGTGTAAGTTGAACATACCATAAAAGTAAATGTTAGAATGATCACTGCTGCAGTAACTGCTCCCTCCCTCCATCCCCTTGAATTTGGTGTGATTTTTATGCCAGGGGTGTGGACATTTATTTTTTGCTAATCCTAGCCTTGTCCTTTCAGGGCTCAGTCTCCCTCTACACAACTCTTAGCAACTGTATTTCTAAGAAGATGCACGACTCTTGACAAATTTCAGAGCATGCAAAACTGAATCTCACAAGAAGGACTACATAATTATTTTCACAAAAGAATGTTGTATTGTATTACATGGTAAACTCTCCAAGGCCCTCAGAAATGTAATAGTATCTACTTACCTTCATTTGTATTGTTTTATAAAAATAAATAGCACATCCTGCTTATTTACATGCTGAAGCAAAGGTTATCGTTTAACATTCTAGCCAGTGATGTTTTTGCTTGAAATATAATGAAACATCAGTTTGTACAGTTCATACCTTTTATCAAAATGGCCAAATCATCTCATACCCACATTTACTTCATTCACACCATTCACTTAACATACAAGCTGTGATGCTGATATGCTTAATAAAGCATTAGTTAAATAAGCTTATTTTTTCACACAGCATAAGGTATGTCAGTCATCTGCAAAGTTGTCAAAGCAAATACGATTCAGTAAAAAAATAATAATAACCTTTATAATCTCTTGTTTGCTGAGTTTATTACTGAATTATAAAAACGTCCTGTACTGTCTCAACAAATGGGGCAGTTGTTTAAAGCAATGATTTCAGTTTTACTCAACGTCATTATTAGTGACTCTTCAACAGTACCGTAAAACTGTTTATAACAGTGATGCATTTAATATTTTCTTCACTCCCCATCCTATTGTCTTCCATTTCAGAACATAAATACTAGCTTTGATGCACGTTTTAATTTATAAGTTCATTCTGCACCATTTGTTTAATACATCACTCCCTGACTTACATATTCTCCTTTTCCCTCTTTTAATTTCACTTTACACGCTACATTTAATATTACTATCAATGCATTTGGGTTTGTGCTACCACAATTACTACTAAGACTTTTCAATCTTAACATCATGCCTGTGATATCAGTGCTTCTTTGTATGAGTGACAATAACAAAGGAATTTGTGCACTATCTTACTGCCTTACAATATAGTGCAGCCTAGCAGTAATGATGCTACCATGTTACTTATCCAGTTAACAAATACAAATAAATAAATAAATGGCATTTATTTCCTTAGAAAAGCTCGTAATATTTCCAAATTAGATATGGCAAAAATTATGATGCATCAAAAAACAAACAAACAAAACAAAAAAACACAGATCATTTGCAGGTAGGACATCCTCCTGCCATGGATGGGGGGGGGGGGCACTAATTACAAACACCAACTTTAAATATACTTGCTCTGAAATCATTCAACAGAGAAATGTAAGGAATATCTTCCCTACCAAGTCATTTCTATTATCTTGGTCACAGAAATTGCCATAATGCCACTAAAACAATCACTCTGGCAGCTGCCCTGAACATCTGTAAAGATGATTGTTAGGAGAATTTAACAATAACTTTATATAACTAGATGAATACAGGAATAGATAAAGCTGATCCTGCAAATTAGGATCTGATTAGAAGACTTTTAGTAGAGGAGTATGTGGTAATCTACATATGCATAAACACACATATATATCTATGTCTATATATCTCTATAGTTATCTATATATGCATATAGATAGATAGATAGCTATAGATATAGAGATATAGTCGGAATTAGATTGGTCAATCATGGTTAAGAGAGAACTGTGTATGGTTGACCCACTTTGGTAGATATTACATATTGTCAACAATTGTGTGATAAAGGAGGATCCCTGGGGAAAGGCGAATAATACACCCCTTCCCTGGAGATTCTGCTATCTCACAATTAATATGTATAACTATATGTATATTTATATCTGTATTAACCTTTTGCTGTGTGTGAGAAGATATTGATATCTTCCAAATAGAAACCAGGGAAATCCAAGAGGAAACATCTGTCTTCATTTACATTTACCTTCACATTTATAAGTTTTTGCTTGTAGTTTTATTGTCCATACACTCTTGATGTTCATGCTTTATGGTGGTTGAGATCAATCTCTTGACCAGTTCATATAACCAGTTAACATATAAAAATAAATAGATAAATGAATAAATATATAAACAAACATCTGATTCCAAAGATAAGACAACTCTTTCAACATTAAAGGGCATATGCCAGGAAACTTCCCTTCCTTTTGGGTAACATGATGTTGTTTCAATCTTTCAGAGATTCATAAAAAACAAATGTCAATCATGTACCACTTACATAAGTATTGTAAAAATTAACTCAGATGGTTGAGTTTTCTTTTTACCTAAGGCACATATTACACCAGACTCCCTAAGACAAATTAAGTTAACTGTCAATGCCTCTAAGAACAAGTTAGGCATTTCAGAGGTAAAATATTTAGGTTTTATCATTGATGGAGGAACTGTCAAGCCCCAACGGGAAAAAATGGAGTCTGCAAGAAATTGGTTTATTCTTAACATCAAAAAGTAACCAAGGGCATTTAGGGGGGTAGTTTGGTACTACTGAGAATTAGTACTCCATTTTGTAACAATTTGCCATCATACAGATATCAACAGAGGGAAGATGTGCATTAGGGTAACATAGGCATTAAAAGCAGGCAATTAATTTAATCACTTGAAGAATATACTAAACTCAGAGCATGTGTTAGCTTTTGTAGACCTCATTTGGCCTTTCTATAGAATAAACTGATCTATCAGATGTAGGCAAAAAGACAATGTTATCCCAGACCACTGATGGGAAATAACATCCAATATTGTTTTTAAGTCAAAAAGTAAATAAAACACAAATTATATATTCCACAATTGAGATGGAATGTCTGGCAATATTCTGGTATTTATAATCATTAAAGTGATACTTTTTCATCTTAGAATTTATCCTGGTTATGAAAAATGCTCCACTTTTGTGGCTAAAGAGGTAATGGGATGGGAACAAAAAATTCTGTAGGTCGACACTTTTTCTTTATTCTTTTAGATTCAAAGTGAAACCCAGGCCAGACTTGACTCTTGATAATACAGATGGCCTGTCAATGGCCCTCAGTCCATTTTGTAGGCTTAAAGTGAATGGTTTCACATTGGGAAGTCAATATAACATAGACTAGGTAGTTCCTAAAAGAATGGCATCTCAATGGCACATAAATGATGACAAAATCTTCTAATATTATGAGCAACCCTTGAGTTGTAATGTGTAAAAAGATGGCTCTTGCCACTGTAAACCAGAGATATTGGAATCTCTTTGAAGGTGATTATGACCTAGAATATGCATTAGTTTGGAGTACTGCATCCCAGAAACTTTCAAGAGGAAGAGGTTACAGACTCAGTAATGCTCAATGTACTGGATGAGGAAACTGTGGTGAGGACTATGCCAAATTGAGGTAGCTGAAATATGCCATTCCAATTACTATTAGGCAGCATTTGTTTTGAAACTCTATATAAAATTATTAAATTATTTGTATTAAATTATTAAAAGCGATGCATGCAGGTCTACACCCAGGCTGTGCTATAACTTGCATAGACCAGCTACACTGTGGACAAGGCATATGCTACCCAAGAAGTAGGGAAGACCACAGTAGTAAGAGTCAAACATTTACAAAGGTAGAGATGCTGAGGACTGGTATGGAAAGGCCTGGACACAATCCAACAGGAATCCAGTGAAGTGTGCGAGGAAATACATCCTGTACTACTGGAGACTTATTTCTGTAAAAAGTAATTATAGCCCTTACTTAGTGTCTATATTAGATCACCTAACACTTAAAAAAGCGAACAGTGATTGATCGACCCTATGTAAGCGAAAGCTTAAAATAACAAAGCAACAGCAACCCAAATTTGTTCCTAGGGAAAGAATTTGGTTGTCTGTTTCTGTTGCGTCGGTATTTTCAGTGCTGTGGTGGAAAGTTACAGGTCAGGTTCAGGTAAATGTGCGATTGTGTGGATGTGAGTGTTAGGGCGGGTTAGGTGACTTAGGGTTAGGGTGCGGATTAGGTATGTGTGCGATTCTGTGGATGTGAGGGTTAGGGCAGGTTAGGTGAGTTAGGGTTAGGGAGTGGGTGAGGTGAGTGTGTGATAGTGACGGACCTAAGGGTTAGGGTTTGGGTTAAGGTAAGTGGATAGTTAGTGGTGTGTGTATAGTTTAGTGTAGGGTTAGGTGTCAGATTTTAAGTGTATGTGTGTGGATTGCTGTTTGTTTGGTGTGCTTGTGTTGTGTGTATGTGTTTTTGAACAGCGATTTTTTTCCCTAGGAAAAAAAATCGCTGTTCTGACAGTTAGAGATTGTAAGCTTTCGCTTATATAGGGTTGATTAATTACCGTTTACTTTTTTAAGCATTTGGTGATCTAATATCGACCCCTTACTTATGCCACTCACGGATTATAAATTAGGTACTGTCACACTAGTAGTCTATGGTTTTGACTTTTTGTTGCATACTTTTTTCATTTTGGGAATACAACTGTGAAAATATTTTATAATATGGTTGACTATGTTGCTTTTATATTCCACAAAGTGCTCGACTTGATATCCAACTCAAACTCAACCATGCCAGTTGATAAATTAGGAATAGTTCCTTTATATTGGTATTAGGGATATACAAATGTATAATCCAATGCTTCCATTTACATCCCTAATTTAAAATTAACATTTACAGAAAATTTTAAAACACATTAATCAGACTTGTTCATGTTCCCTGCTGTTTAACTTTAGATGGTCCACCCTTCTAGATGAATGAAGAGGTACATCTCAGTTGTGTTCCAGACATTATTTTTGCCAATACTTAAATTGTATCCATGAGATCCATTTATTTATATATTTCTTTTTGGGCTTACACAACATGATTCTAATTTTCTTGCCAAACAGTGGATCCAGTAATTCTACAGTGTCTTGCTCTTTAGACTCTATGGTTTCAGACAGCTCAGTAATGCCATTTGGTGTCTCAGTATAACAGCTGACCAAGCATAGTTAAGACAGAATAAGCTCCTTGCCAGATCAATTTAGCCTCACAAGACTTCCTAGAACAAGTTCCAAAGAGTGTTTTTAAATGATCTCAGTACGAGACAGTCCTAGAAATTCTCATCTGTGGATTCTTGTACAAGAGATGTCAATCTGAAGGAACATTTTATAGTTTATAGAACAATAAATGCGTAGACATTGTCAAGTAAAATTCTAAACTTTCTAGACTTAGTATTATATCTTGTAGCTTCAATGGTCTTATACAAGCTTTCCAAGTCCAAATATAATCCCAGCATCTTCTCCCAATCATTCTTTAATTTTTGAGATTGTTCTTATCTTCATTCTTGATATATTCCATAAACTATAGAAATTAACTTTTTCAAAGTAGCTACAACTGTTGCAGATTTCATTAAAGATATCCTATAGCAGATGAGTATGCCATCCTCTTTTTTTTAGCAATTACCGGCTTTATTCCTGTTTCAGATCAGTAAACTTCTGTCTACCAACTTCATGGAGCTCAGATGTATCTTATTTACCCCAACACAATCCAAGTTCCTCCTGTTCTTAAATGGTTTCAAAATATTGTTTCTTTGTTCTAAGGTTAAACAGTTTAATCCATTCCATAGAAAATACTGTCACCCCTGAAATATCATAAACACAATATAATTGGGAGAATTTCTTACTTCCATACCTCTATTTCTCCCCCCTTCCCCCCACTATCTCAAAATCTTCTTGTCTAATTCTCCTGATCTGACACTTTTTCATATTTTTTTTATACCAGTGAGTCTACATATTAAACTGGTGATTTCCTTGATGAGGTCTATCGATATTTTGGCCATTTCATTCCTACAAACTCTGTAACCCTCATGTTGAATTAAATAAAGCCATTTTAACTGATTACCTCCCTATTAGTCTTATAATTCTCAGGCACACAGTCCTTCAAGCTGAACTGGTATTACTAATTTCATCCTAACAATTCAATAGCATTTAATATTCTAAACTAAAATTGTAAATCCTGTTCCTAAAGATCTTAATGTATTTTTCATACTGATTAACTAAAAAAATATTCTAGGTATATTATAAGAGGGACCAAAAATATCTTTGTGGATGGTATCTTAAAGTCCAGATTCATTGTCAAAATTATCTGATTTGATTTTACCCAAATTATTGCCTTTCAATTTCTCTCAAGGTTGTGTAGTAGACCTGGAGACTGAATGATTTAACTAGACCATTAAATATTGTATTTTTCGGTGTCCCCACAAGTTTTGTGCAAGGATGTGAGTATGCTTATAGTTACATGCCAATGTCTTGGTTTTAATTACAGTTACTTTATATCCTGAGGCCGCAAAAATAAAAAATAAACTTCTGTAGCTGCATCTTTTGATAAGACATAGGTTTGTCCTGCCCTGAATTAGTTATGTATATGAAAATAATGCCATTTACCAAGAAGCTTGCAATTATATAATTTCATATTAGAATGTCTAGTTATTGATTCCAAATATTCTAGATAAAAAGTAAAAAGAAGCTGTGACATAGCACACCCCTTTTGGATTCCTGTAGATATACATGAACTCCGACATGTAATCAATGTCTTAAATTTAGCTTAAGTTCATTAGATAAAAATCAAAGATGAAATCCCTTAATTTCTCTACCAATTAACATTTCCATTTGATCATTTTTAGAAAGCTACAACTAACCATAGCAAATGATTTCCATGTGACTAAACTTATTAGTAACAGAAGAGTCATCTGTTTTTCGATTCCCTCCTCAATTATAGTTGTCTTTATTATGTTGACAAACATTTTCCTCCCTCCTTGAAGCCACACTGGTCAAAATGTGTTAATGCAGATAATCACCACACTGCAATAATCCCTGTAAAGATTAATGCGTCATAATTTATAACAGAGATGAGTGTATGCAAACATGTAGTTATAGGGACCATCCCTTCTTTCAAAATGATTGAGACCAGTTCCCATGTCAAGAACTCTGGAATCATGCCTTTGGGACATGTTTGTTTAATCTTTTCTAAATATTTAGCAGTTTCTCTCCCTCACTTTATCAGATATGCTAGCCTTTTTTATTTAAACTTACATTAATTACTAAGAATAGCTGATACACTCTGGTACCTATAATGTATGCAAGTACACTGATGCTAAAAAAGAAATTGTCCCTTCCTAATTTTTCAGGTGGCAGTGATTATAATTATTTATATAATTCTTTAAATATATGTTATTACTTCTGTGATTGCCAGCCATGCCAGGGAGAAGTAGGGCAGTGGATGCATGACTTGTGCCAGCACATCTAGTTGGAAGTTTATAAATAATTATATGCTATTGTATATCAAGCTAATTTGTACAGATGCTGGTGCTGAAAATGCATTTGTGAGCTTTGCTTGTGTTAATTGTGTTAAAATGTATCAACAGTCCACCCTGCGGAAATTAAGAGAAATATACATGCATTATTGTATCTGAACTAAATGCATGTGTTTTAATAGAGAACACTGGCACAGCAATGTTTAATCAGCTGGCTTAATTTAAGAAAAACATTTAAAATGTAAATGAGCTGATAAATCACTGAACATCACCCCACAGTACTGAGTAGGCCTGGAGATGGTAGGTTGGGAAACAGCCATTATCTGTTACCTTTTGTAAAGTAGGAGGGAAATGTATGTTTCTGCCTCCTAGACATTGCCATAAATGCTCTAAATTGTATTGTAGCAGTCTGCTAAAGTCCTGTCTCAAACTTCAAAAGGAAATACTGTGAGAACTTAGAGTCAGGTGACCAGATGAGGTCATTCTGCAAGTCATCTTGGATATTAGATTTTACAGGGAGCATACCTCTCAACCGTATCAAATTTTTCAGTTTTTATCAATTTTGAGGTCCAATTTGTGGGGTGCCACAAGTTCCTGAGTGGCACCCCTTACATTCCAAATTTCCTGGCTTTTTTTTTTAAATTTTTTCTCCCTGGCTTTTTTGGGCTGATGTCATCATGGACAGAGGCGTGTGGGGTGATGTCAGCATTGTGAGCAGCCTGCCAGCCTGTCAGAATTTGGCTGTGGGCTGCTGGACTGAGTTAGTAAGTTTGAACTCGTCACGTCTCCCATGATGCAACCCTGCAATAGAGGATCAAGAGAGAGGGGCAGGACATACACATTCACATATGAGTCAGAAGCCTGAGCAGATGATAGCTAAGTCAGAGAAAAAATTAGGCAGTATTTTATGTTTTAATTTAAATTAATTTGTATTTATTTTACTTTAGTTAGAACTTAGAAGACAGGAGTCAGGACTCAGAAACCCTATCCACAGTAGCAGAGCAGCAGAACTAGTCTTGTCAGACTCGGAGCTATGCGGTGGTGAATCCTGGTCATGAAAAAGTTATTTCTTCTACTTCTTCTTCCCCCAGTTCCTCCAGCACCTCCAGCAGGTAAAATAAATATAAAGAAAGATATAAAATGAATTGTTTTGAGGTGTAGACTCATATTATATGAAATGATCTTGTGACATCCAGAACTGCAGTGGGGGGGGGGGGTAGTTTCACCCTACATGATGTATTGTTAATCCGATAATACATTGGACTGGGTTTTCTGGGAAAATACACACACACACACACACACACACACACACACACACACACACACACACACACACACACACACACACACACACACACACACACACACATACTTGCCAACTAGAATATGAGCTTCCTCTAACATTGCCGGTCTCTGGATCATTCAAAAATAGTTTGATGTACATTCCACTCTCTCCTTAAGCTGAAAATAACTTTTCATCTCTCTGTTGACTTGCTTCCCAATAAAGAGTGAGCAGTACTGTAATTTTCTCTTTATTCTATTGTGGTACACCCACACACTGAGATACTTCATCTTCCAAGGACTTTCACGTGTTGGTGCCATCACTCTGGAACAGTTTACTCACATAATTTCAGGGTCTAAGTACAGTTTCTTTCTGTGGCAATTCAAAGTATATATTTTGTGCACATCTTTTTCAGTGCGTAGCTAAACTAAAACAGCACTAAAAAGGTTTCTATTTTTCACTTTTTTCCTTACCAAGCCTCAATCAAAGCCATTATTTTGCAATTGACGCTCTACACTGCTTTAGGCCCCATACATAAGAAAACTCTGACTTTCCTTGAAACAAAATTGGTGTTCAGTATTGCTAGAAACTATATTTTCCTTTGGTAGACTTCAGACGTAAAAATGTTGCTTTCTAATTCATGTTTTAAAAATATGTAATTACTTTGCTGGGCATCATTTTGTCACATTTGTTTAATCAGACAGAATTTAGCGGCCAGGATCAGAGTTTTCACATTCTTCCTTTGTCTGCATGAAGTCTCTTTATGTGTCTGTGTTTAATCCCACCTCCTAGAGACATAATTCTCAGGATGACATGACTTTTCTGTAAACTGGTGTGCGTGTGTGTGTATTCTGAAACTTTTCTTCATGGGGCTTCTATGCATTGATTTTTTGATAGCACTATAGCATATTAATGAGTATAAAAGTACATAAAAGGTTATAGATAGAGTTAGTCTGCATAGTACACAATCTTTAATTAATTTATATAAATAAGTTCTTCTTTCTTATCCCATTTTTACTCTTTATAGCATATATAAATACCACAAATACACTGATGATATCCTTAAGTAGTGATTTAATTTGATAATGGATATGACAAATGTCAGATATTTAGAATTCTAAACATCATATGTTTAACACCATTAGTAATACGTTTATCAGGTGAGGATTATTAAGTACTCATTAAGTTCAAAACAAGGACATTATTAAATCACACTTAGTTGGTTTGTTTATAGTTTGTTAGTTTAACTGCAAATGTAGATTACGAACTTTGTTATTGCCTGACTGTTATGTATAATTTGTTTGAAAAGTAATACAAAAACTATATTATAAAGAAATGTTAGAACTTATACGGAAGAAGGGTATGTAGTTTAATGATAATTCTTTAGTAGTAAATTATAGGAGACCTCTGAGAAAGTTAAATAATGGCATACTTTGTTTCTATAACAGTAATGTAAAATTACTTGATATGAGAGTTATGTGTGTGACATTATGTATGTGAGTTAATAATATACTTGTAGTGCATTGAAATGTGGAAAAAGACAAATAAGTTAAGCTTGAGATCCAATCTTAACATATGTTAAGCACCCTCTGCTTAACTTGTTAAGGTTGGGTCTCATGCTAGGCAGTCAAATCTGCCAGTACCTGTTTCTACCTACAAGCACTTAGAGACTGAATGTTATTAAATTCCACATTCCAAGGCAATGGCACAGTTTTGTTTAATGATTTGTGTTAGAGATATACTGAAAAACAGGTTGCCAAAATAAATCTGCCTCAGTCAGGCAGCTCAGACTTTTTTTCTACTTAGGTTGCAGGCCTGAAGCACAGCCACAGTAAATTTTATTTTAGTTTTGCACACGTTCAAATATTAATATAAATAAACACCATTGTTCTTCTCTTTATTTTGTGTTTCATTATCATATTATGGTGTCATGTTGTAGTTTACATTTAAAAGTGGGTATCCCACAATTCCATTGCAGTGTGTCTGGTTACATAATTATGTATGCAATTTTTATGTTAATCAACATGTAGATTTGTACCTATTTTTCATGGGCCTTTCTCCAGATTTTTGATGTTTCCAGGTTGAGAGTTATGACAGGGAATAATCTCAAAATATAAAGTATTCTGTTTGGGAGCCTGACTAGAAAGACTGCTTACGTATTTCATCTAGCCTTACTCAAATAAGTTATCAGGGAACAGAAAATTCACTTAGATTCAGTCAGGAATATAATGAAGCATAGCTCAGAGATTGCTTTTTTATTTGTATGAATCTATCCATCAATGTTGTTTTGAAATATTTTCTGTGATTTGAACTCTGTGGTTTACTGTGGATATATATGAAGTATTTTCTTGTTCTTTTGTTATTTATTATTAAATATATTTAAACTTTTCATTGTGGCTGATCCTTTTTAGAAAATATTAACCTTTGAGAGTACTTATATTTATTTGGAGAAACTGTGTGGGACACTCCAGAAGGCCTGGCCATCTTGGTGAACTACTACAATTTGTATTAGTATTAATATTGCACAGTATAATTAGATACCCGTTGTTAAGGGCCTTAGAGTAGCTGATTGCAAAGTGTCTGGAGCACTGATAACTACCTTATTCTCTGGGCAGAAGGGGTCATTGCTAGTAGACCTGTGCCAGCCTTTCCCAGGGGTTGTGTGTGTTTGTGTCTGTGTGTGTGTGTGTGTGTGTGTGTGTGTGTGTGTGTGTGTGTGTGCGCAAAACAATTCTCTCAGAGTTTGTGTATGTCAGCTACCTGGGGCAGGAACACAAAGCACTGGGTTTACAGAGAGGGTGCTGGAGGACTTGGCTTGGACACTTGGCTGAGGACCTAACCCTACTGCTGTACCACTGGGGTGTCTTATTGGGAATCTGGAGGGATTTAGATATAGAGACATCCAGACCTTGGGATGAGTGTGTTCCCTATGTGCTCATAAGGAAAATTGTACTTGATGCAGACAGGTCTGCATCTGGAAATACTAAGTGTAACCAGTTGTATAAAATGTGCACGTTCCTCTCCAGTGTCAGTCATCAGGATTCAGGCTCCTTGATTACTGGCCCAGTGTGAGGCTGACACATCTTAGTACCCATCACTTACTGGTAGTTGTGGTGGGCATCACAACTTCAATGGGACTTGAGCAATAGTCGCTAAATTATTATCTTCATTTGAAAGATTTCTCCAACTTTAGCTACGGCAGTTTTTTGACCTAAATATTTTTGGGACTTATTTGTATTGTCAAAATAACCCAGCTTTAAAACCATTTTCTCAAGTCACTAATGCTATCTAGATTGTCACACATTTTTTTAATTTGACTCTTATTAAGTTTACATTTTACCCTTGGTTTCCTGAGAATTCCCCCATATCATTGTTTAAACTGTAAGTTTTTCACAACTGTTAGCAATATTATTTTGTACTGTTAACTACTGATTCAATAATTCTATCACTTTCTTATTGCAATAAAACTTAAATACATTCTTCAAATACTGGAATGCAAACCTGCAATGCTTCTTCCTTGGCTAGAATTTGGTATCAAGAATTGCATTGTTTTTGGAGATTTATCAGAAATTTTCAAAATTGTGGTTCTAAAATCATTAAGAATGAAAGCATGCCCTTGACTAGTATAACTCTGTTATAAACTTAAGTAGTTTAAATGCAGTCTTGAGTAGACTATAAATTGCTATGATACTAGAAATCTAAATGGCCTTCTAACTGCATTCACCACAGACCTACATTTCTGTAAAATTAAATTGTTAAATTTCATTGTCCCACCCATACATAATCTGCCTTCATGAAAGAAGATTAATTCACCTATCATTTATCAAATTTCTGAGTATAATGCCCTAAGAAGAATATATGTATCTGCCAACATTATACTTTGCCCATTACATTAGCTCCTAAACATCCCAAAGCTAGTCTGTTTACTGGTCACTCACTTTTTACACGTGTAACATACTCCTGGACCATAATATAAATAATCCTTTTCTTTTTGCCCATTCAAGAAAATTTACAGGAGAATAAAAATGCATATATCACACACACAGAAATATAGCAATTCATATTCTGAAACACTGGTCTTGGGACCCTAACCTAAATACTCTTGCTACTTCTGACATACCATCAACTATAAATGGCAATAACAAGAAACATAAAACTAAGAACTCCATTTGTAAATGTCCCTAAATTATTATGCCAAATAACTTTTGTAACTATTCACTCTTGTATTATATGGGAACAAACTAAATTCCAAGGTGCAATATCCTAGTGAACAGATTATTTATTTTATTTATTTATACATGTTCTAATGAATTGGCTTTGGTCACCTACAAAAGTTGTTTGATACATACTACATGTAATACTTGTTCTGGCCACTTCTTCCTAGTTAAAGATTATTTTAGTTGCTTCTTCAAAAATAATATGTCATTCAGTAACAAAAAGAATCAATGATTAATATGCTTACTATTTTACCTATTAGCTTGCCTGTTTTTATTTTCTTTTTCTTGCCATTTTATCATTTATTCAATAGTTCTTGCTTTTCAACAAGAAATAGTAACCAAGAAAGTGGACAGGAACATCAGATTTACTACATATCATTCTAGCTTTTAAAATTCTTGGTATGATAATAAATCATGAATTTTGGGAGGACAACAGCTTGTCCTGCATTAAAAAAGTATAGGGCATCATAGGATTTGTATGGAGCTCAGAAAATATGTAAAACAGCTGAACAAATCAGCTCAAGACCCAGATTATTACCCATCTCCCTATTGGCATACCATGTGAAAAAAGAGTCCAGGCTTATTGTAACTATTTTTTTTTCAAAATTACTAACACAGAGATATAGGTTAATTAGCTGCATATGATCATTATTCCATCAATAATGCAGACTTCTTAATATCATGCATGTATTTATTATCATCTAAATTATCATCTAAACTTTTTTATCTAAACAAATAACCTATTCCAAAGTTTAAGAATAATTTGTGTGATAAACATATCACTACATTTTTGGTTATATGTCATACTGTCAAATTGGCCATAAACCCTAATGCATGTATATTGAACATCACGGGTTAGACAGAGTTCTTCCTTTAACTCTACATTTATTACAGCTTTCAGTCCAAGACAAAGATTTCCCTTACTAGTCTATATAGTATATTATGCAGTTTTAAATATTTAAGAATATTTGAGTACAAAATTTATTGAATATTTCCTGGTCTTTTAATGTAGTATTCATGGATAGTTTCTAAGATTACAGTGTTTACCTGTGTTGAAGAAAAAAATCTTAAAACATATAATCAGTAATTGGTCTAATAATGTATTCAAAGAGTGCCTAAGAATTTTAGAATCTCTAGTTGTAACTGTATTAAATATTAGTCCATTTTGTTTTAGTGGCCTATTTATTATGTCCTGTATATGATACTTCAATGTTAACATAATTATTGTGGCTTTTAGATTCTACACTTGGTTAAATATTTCTATATGATGATTCCCCATCAAAATCTATATATTCCCTATTGCTTCTTGCAACACACCATCTGGTAATAAGACGTAATCCCATTCTAGATTTCCTTTCCTCTAAGGTGCTTAGATGTGTGTTTAACTCATCCGTGTCTTTTGAATCTTCTATTTCTGCCAGAATATTTACTTTTTGTGAGCTTCTGTGATATAAGAAGTCCATTTTAAAAAAATAATCAAATAGGTCCAAGTATGGAGCCCTGAGGAACTTCTATAACAGTACTTGTCCGGGATGACCATACATCTTGTAATATGACACATTTTTCATAATTTTAATTATTGCCAATCCATTAAATAATGTGTGTGTGTGTGTGTGTGTGTGTGTGTGTGTGTGTGTGTGTGTGTGTGTGTGTCACTAATGGCCTTGGGCAAGGTTAAGGCAGGATATGGCTCGATGTATCATTTTTGCTCTGCCCTTTGGAAAGTAGCAGTAGCATAGCAGGTAGGAGAGTTACTTTTCTCTTCATTGACCTGCATTGGGGTTTGATGTTCCTGTTCTACGGAAAATGCGTGCTATCACAAAGCCTGTTGTTCTAGCCACCTGCTAATTTTATAAGAACAGTAATCAAAATGAGTCCATGATTTCTTTGCCTTTACCCCACCCTCCCTTTTAGGTCGGCTTGCTATGTTTGCAGACATGGGTAGTTAGAGGCTGGCAAATATCTTTTCTACAGGGGTTGGGTGAATGATTGGTTCTGGTTACCCCTTGCGTTCTTTCAAAAAAAAAAAAAGGTAATCCAGTGGTGGTCATACTTGGTCATATATTTCAGCTATCCTTGCATGGGAGCACTGCCCCCCCCCCTTTTTTTCCTCTCTCATGCAGCACAGAAAGGTAATATAAAAAAAAAAATGAATTGGTGAATTTATTGCATTTAGTGAGTCTTGTCTCCGATGGTGTAAGTGATTGCTCGGGCAGGGTAAGATTGCCTTCACTGTTTGGATGCTGTTCTCGGGTTTCTGTTGGCAGTCATTGGGCATACACTTCAACTGTGCAGTTTAACAGACTGTCCACATTTCTGGCTCATACTTTGGTCTGTTCCTCATAAATTCTGTGGTGTTCTGGCTCATCATGGGTATGATCGGAGGATTGAAGTCACTATGTAATGACATACATTTCAGTTTCAGACTTCAGATCCTTCAGAAAATGGATGTTAAAACAAGTCCTGTTATGCTAGCAACTTTATAAGCTTATTAGAGTAATATTTAAATAATTTTGGCTGACGTGGGACTGGGTCTTGTCTGATGCTTTCGTTTGTTGGCAGAGTTGATTCCGGCTGTTGGTGATTTGCTAGAAATTGAGGTCGCTAGATGGTGGTGGCAATGCAGTGTGGAGGTGGCATGCTTTGTTTCATAGAAGAGCGGTTATGATGTTCCCGGGCTTTCAGATAACCACGTTTAATGGTTGTGCTCGCTGCGCATGCCTGGGTGATATTTTAACCATTGGTGGTGTGTTTGATATCAATACTGTAAGGTGAGGATTGTAAGTGGCCTTTCTCCATGGCAGGTACAATGTCAATGGATAGTGTGCACAAAGCAGTCAGTGAGCTCCAACCTGGCACAAATCCAATTGTTTGGGGGGTTTCATGCTGATTACTTGATTCACTTTGGTAGCCAGAAAAAAAAATGATGGTTAACTATTTTGTCTTGAGCAGGAATGATGCTTTTGGCAATAGTTTATTAATGGCTCTTTTCTTATTGTCAGCATTATGTTCTTTGTAAGGAAGAGGTTACAAGGTAAGGTAGTGGAGGGATTGTGTGCTCCAAGTAAATAGGCCATTAGATCATGGCTTCGTAAATAGGCAAAGGGAGGAAGAGAGTAAGGAGACTACTTTGCAGAAGTCATCTGGATGAGGACTGCTTCATTATGTGGGTATAGAACTGGATTGTAGAGCCTTGTTGATGAGTTTTATCTATGATTTTATTGAGGAGTTTCCAACATTTCTGTGGGCTGTTTTTGTTGAGCTGTTATTGACACTGAAGAATTTGGACTTGTGACGTCTTATGGTCTTGCTAGATGTCTTAAACAGTGTTAATTGTCTTCAATTGTGAGGCTTTGATGTTGCTTCCAGGTAGCCCACACTTTAGCTGTATGTCTGACAGTCATCTAATTATTTGGAAAACCATTTGTTGGCATTATAATGGAGGCATCTTGACATCATGGCAAAGTGCTTTAAGTATTGATATGACTACAATGTCTGTGTCATTTTGGACAATAGGAGAGGATGAAGAAGGATTTTGGTCATGTAATAATGATATAATCCTATTTTCTGATTTGGGCTGAAGGTGCTAGCCTCAGTGGATGGATTAGTTGGCTACATTTATTGGGAATGTAATGGTACAATGGTCAATAAAGAAGAGTGGAAGAGCACTGATGATGTTGCCTTTGTCAACTTTTGAGAAAGTTGTTTCTGACATAAGCAATGAAGAAGACAACAATTAAGAGGTTGTGAAGAAAAAGGGAATGGTATTAGTAAAAAAAATAGAAATTGAAAGGTACAAGTACAAAAGAAAAGAATGGAATCGGATAAAAGGAATAATACAGTTAATGGGGAGCGGCATAATGGGTAAGATGTTGCCTCATAGACAGGGTGCATCATTTGATTTGGGAGGGAAACTGACTAAGCAGAATGGCTTATTAAGACAGGTAGCCTAGTAGTTAGCTATGAGTTTATTAGGTTATGAATCTAAGGACAAGGAAAACTGAAAATTGTACAGTGCTTTTGGTAACTGCGAATATTAAGAATGTAGCAAGAAGAATAGGGATTTGGTAGAGGTAATAAATGTGATTCACAGGTAATATATTAAAAGACCCAAGATTTTAACAAATGAAGAAAGAGTACAAATTGAGAAACTATGGGGAGGAAAGTTAATCTGGAATTTGGGAAATGAGAGATGCTCTGGAATAGTCGTACTCTGTTCAAGTAACGTTTCAGATGTAACTTTAGTGAAAATGGGAAGAATAACCATTAAAGTTCTAAAATAGAAGGAACAGTAATTATAACTCTAAGAAAAGGAAGATTTATTTCATCAGATTTTAGACTATGTAGTGATAAACATGAATATTATAATAATGGGGGGGGGGTGGCCAAGATGCCAGTCTGCTAGCAGCACAGTATTTTAGCTCTTCTTATAATATATTATTCTGACAAAAATGTTAACTTAAGTCTGAAGAAAACTATTCAAAAGTGTGTGAGTAGATGCATAAATACTTAATAGCAGAAGTGGTGAAGAAAAGGATTAACTGTTTTATGGAAGGGGGTCCTTGGTGGTGGTGTTGCTTGGTGAGTTTAGTGCTGTTAACCATTTGTTGAGCTACAGGGGTGAGGAGTGTAGGAATCGATTAAGGGTTTTGACATTATAAGGTGTGTGTATGTGTATGGGGGGAGGGGTTGCTCTGGATGCAGCTATTTGCAGTTACCAGACTTGGCTAATCCCAGAAGTGGCAGATTTTTCAGGAGGTTGAGAAGTAGGCAAATGTTGGCAGGAGAACAAAGTAGGTTCTTTGCTAACTTTGCTCTTAAATTTGGGAATTACAGGCAGCAGAAATGGGAGGACAGGCAGTTTAAGGGGTTAGGGCGTTTCAGTTGTGACTGCATCTTTTCTGATGACTGGGCCAGTGCACTGGGAGTCCTGGTAAAATTGAAAAGATAGAGTTTTTTTTTTCCTCATTGCTGGTGGGAGTGCTGCTGTCTATGCACACTTCATGTCATTCACTTTAGTTGGGGGTATTGGGGACTTTTACACATAAGTTGCTGTTGTACACACTACAGTAGTTTTCTTGGAAATGTCAAGACAGGACATTAATATTGGTTTTCTTCTATTGTGCACAGCATCTGTGATTTAAACAGCCCCTGTTACCAGTTGTTTCAGTGATCGTGTGGGGTAATTTGGTAGGTGACTAAATAAATGATTTAGAGACTATTAAGAGACATGTTTACTGGGCATATGCTGTGCTGTATAGGTTTTAGGGGGAAATCAAGAGGTGACCCAGGTAAGGTATATTGATATTTAAGTTATGCTTTTACAGTGATTAGTTTTCACACCTCTGTTATTATAGCATAGAGTGAAACGGAACTGAGGGTCATTAATTCTGTTGCATGTTCTTGCCTTGGCTGGGAAAGGATTGATGGTGGTAAGGTGGTGTCAGGATGAGGTAGAGGAGCCAGGACAATTTAGCTGGGGCAATTTAGGTGCAGGGTGTGCTTTACCATTGCCTAATGTCATTAAGAAATTTTGATTGGTATGCAAAGATTTTACAGTGTCATATCTTTTGCAGGTAGAAGCAGTTAGGGCCTGAAGGAAGTAGCTTTGGAAGGTGATGGAGTTGACAGGGTGGATGTTCCTGCTGTTCTTATTATATCGGTTGCAGAAGATGTCTTGGTCACTAGAGTGGTGCAATGGGGCAACAGAGTGCAGTTAATAGAGTGAGCAATGGCTAGTGGCTTGAAGGAAGAGGAGTGAAAGGGAATGTTTTCTTCTGGAGTGGATCTTCTGATGTGGTACAGTGGAGTCACGGGTAATCCTAATTTATTTAGGTTCATTAAAGCTCATTTCAGTGCTGGCATGTTGGGCTTTTGGTTTTTATGACAGGGATTTAAGTTAGTTTACAGAAGATGGCTACACCGAATGATGTTTGGCTTAACCCTTCCTTTTATGGGGAGTAGGTGGTTGCAAAATTATGATGGGCTGGTGGAGAAGAGGACAGGCTTGCCCTCTTCTGTTCCCCCTCTGGTGTTTAGATGTTCATTTCAAGGATTTGGGAAAGGAAAGTCAGCAGCTGGAGGATGCTTGCTAAATAAATAAGCAAGCAGAGGTAAGGACACTGATTATTTGGTTGGAAGGTAATTCAATAAATGGTTTATGAAGTGAGTTGGTGATGCTGCATCATAAGTAAAGTAAGTGGATGGTAATTCAATAAATGGGATATAAAGTGAGATCTTGGATGCTGCTTCATTAGTAAAGTATGCAAGCAGAATATGGACGCTGCTTACTGGGCAGGATGAGTAGGTACACTGTCCTGATTAACATTACAAGGATGTTTGTGCAGTGCTTAAAATCAGCTATACTATTTTCAGTTGTAATTAATAAATGTTGGTTATTAAAACTATGTTATGGAAGTTTAATAAAGGTCATCAAATGTCATTCGGTGTGATGTGTTTATTGAAGGGGACTGGGTCAAAACATTAATCCTTGTGTCACAAAATCATTCAAAATGTTGGTGTTGTTATGGAGGTTTAACTCTGCTATGCATTCTCTGACACATTGGGCATGGCTCTTTTGTATTGACAACAGTGTGTGCCTGTTGTGTTATCTATTTTGATTTTTAGCATGTTGCATAAACCCTGTAATTGTATGCAATATTTATATTATATACATCATTAACTCAATTATCTCCCAGTCTGAAGTAATTTTTAGAAGTAGTACAGCTACAAAAAAAACTGTGATAGAAGGTCTTCTAATGAATATTTATTTAAATAATCCATAGTCAAATAAAATGAAGCAATTAAAATACTTAAGGCATACAGATGAATAAAAGATGCATTTGTTATCTATGTTTTTACTCTATTTTTAAAACAAGAAACATCTTTATTAAAATATCACTTATGACATAGGCAATCATACATTTATATAAATGAAAAACAAACCATATTGACAATCTTAGTTGTAAGAATTATACATCACAAGCCATATTGACATCATTTTAGTTGCAAACATTATACATCACATAACATTTACCCAATTGTTGTCAGTCAGACATTACAAAGACCATTTATTTCCTGCCTAATTTTAAAACTCATTCCTCCCCTGTATGTATAGCTCCCACAATTCCCATATTTTCTATGGCATTTGCTCCTACCCTTTTCTAAAGATCCCAGTTCTGGTTCTTTTATCTCTCTGTTACTATATTCACTGTTTCTAGTACAGTTGCTTTAGACTTTGATTTCCATTGTCTAGTAATTACTTTTTCGGCAGCCACCATAATTAGACTTAGCAAGGCCTTACTAAGGCTAGACAATTCTGATGTTGTGTCATAGCAAAGAGAAATCATTTCCCTAGGTACACTAGTTTGCTTACCTAATATCTCTTGTAGGGTAGTCTGCAAGGATCTTTAAAGTCTGCCGACTCATTACACTCCCAGAAACTATGCTCCCAGTTTCCTCTTTTTTTCCCAAAATACCTCCAATTTGCTGTCTACCTGAGGAAATATTCTCTGGAGTCTACTTGGGGTATAAAATATCCATGTAAATATTTCAAAGCAAAAATCCTAAAACTTCTAGATTTTGTTGTATGTTTGGGAGACACAGATATGCCCCACCATTGTTTGTTTGTGAATTACTTATCCAGTCTCTTTTCCCAATCCTTTCTAAGCTCCTCTCAGTGATTCTTATAGTCATCATGCAATATTTTATAGAAACAGTCATAACATAATATTACATGGTTATTTTTGGAATATTAACAATTATATGGACTTGTTCTGTAGTACTACTGTTAGTATAAACTAATATTTTTAGTGCCTCATCAATATTATAGTTTCTAAAATGTTAACACTTCTTGAGCTATTTTTCAAAGTTCACAGATGAGGAAAAATCAAAATTTATATCTCCAACTGAGACTTTAAAGTGTTAAAGGAAGACACTATTCATATAAGTAAAATGTCCTTTTTTATATTTTTTTAGGAAGGTGAAAGCACAGCCTTTAGCAGTCACTAAGATTTAAATATCTGAGAATATAACTGGGAAGTTTTAATCTCTAGAAACATTGAAGGTTTCTGTAGCTGCATAATGCATACCCCCCCCAAAAAAAAAGTTCAAGCAAGTTTCTTCTTCTGAAAATATGTTGCCCATTGTAATACTTTTCGCTTAAAAATGAAATCATAAATAAAATACAAAACTATTATGCTACAGTGAAAATGTAATGATTATGTAGTATAATTACTTGTCACATATAAAAATAAAACCAAACTATTCATCCATGTCTACATTGAATATTAGTAAGCAGACCTTGCACACCAGTTATTACTCAAACATTATCACTACAGATAAAGTTATTCATAATGTTTAGTACATTTATATAGTTTATTATATAAGAACCATGTTTTCCTTAATTTGACATTAATGGTCTTACCAGGCCATTCCAGATAAGTTCACAATTCTATCTTTTTAAAGTATTGTGTGCTTATCCACATTTTTATGTATTTTGGATGTACACAGTATAAAATCTGGGACTGTACTATGTATTGCATATGGTTCCTTCCATGAGTTGATAGTTAGAAAACTTAGGCAAGGATTCACGAAGCCTCCGTGTAAGAGTTATAACTCTTACACGGAGGCTGCAGTTAAACGGAGTGATGTCAGCATGCTTTGCATATTCATGAGAGCATGCTGAATCACACCTAAGTCTAACATGGTCCGTGTAAGACAGTAGGGGGCATGTCCGTAGGCCGAGCCCTGCAAGCGGACACGCCCACAGAAGTGTAAAAGTGCCCAAAGTAAACACCCACAACAGAGTCCACGGAAATGTGAATAAACACAACACAACACAACACATTGCCCCCACAGACTATGAACATAAAATATATAAATGAACATGTTATATTTTCTTTTTAAATTGTAAAGGTGTTTAACAGTGAGTGCGCTCATTTGCGCGGGCATGCCCATAGCACAGCTACAGTTAGCAGGCAGTGGGAAAGCATATAAGAACTAAATATGCAAAATAAGCCAAGAAGCAATAGTGTAGCGGTAGAGATGTTGGCTGAAGAGCAGGCATTCACAGTTCGAGCCCCCACAACACCAATTTTTTTTTTTTTGCAAAATAAGCAGGAAACAAGTCCCTGACAAATATGTACACATAAAACCACAATTTATGTAAAATGTAATGAAATAGCCCATTTATATTGAAGAAATGTGAGGTAACAAAAGAATAAAAAATGCCAGATGTGCTCATAGCTGAGCTACAGTTTAACAGAGTGAGTGCATCTGCCCGTAGATGAGCAGTGGTTTAACTGGTGCAAAATGAGTGCCCGTAGCTGAGCAGTGATCTAACACGCTAAATCTATGTGCCCCTAACTGAGCTGAGCGTAATATGCATGCCGATAGCCAAATGAGGCTTAAAGCAGCGTACCCATTTGGGCGGAGCTGCGCATCGCGCAAACAAGCTAACCGACGGGCAACGTTGAGCAAGCCATATCAAAACTGCCTTTACACAGACACACCCCTCAGCATGTCTAGACAGTCATGAAAAATAAAAAGCAGTGGCCAGGTTCGAACCCAGGATACTATACACCATAGACAAGGTACAGAACCACTAAGCCATGACAGCAGTACCTTTAAATGCAATAATAGCTAATAAATAGGAATGAATACAAACTAGAGCATGACGATGCAGGTTTACTGAAGTTGATACAATTCCAAAATGGCCAATCACAGATATGTGTGGGAAAAACGGGCTATATAAGCCCCATAGGTAGGAATACACAACATAAACGATTGTAGAACTGACCTGCAGGCAGAATGACAGGAGTAGGAGAGGGTAGTTGCTTTCGAGCACAGAGGTGGGATGTTGAGGAGTCCAGGTACATGGTCTGGCTCCTAGTCCATAATCATGAGGCCCAACTCATGCAGGGCCAGGTCCTCTGGGGAGCATATAGGGCCGAGGCATGGGACCAGTTGGCTCATGATCTCACCAGTGCCACAGGGATTCCAAGGACTGGTGAGCAGGTCTGTCACCACCATGCGGACCTGAAGAGACGCAAGCAGGACCAACTGAACCTTTGGATCCAGGAGGCCCGGCAAACACCCAATGCCCCACTACTGAGTAAGTAACATTTAATTATGTATGTAAGAAATTAAACTAGCTGATATTATGGAGATGTGTATTCCAATATTACTTCATTTATATTACAGCTGCAGGTGTCCGTTCTGCGAACCGCAGAGCCTATGGCGATAGGCTGGTGCGGTTGCACCACCAGGCAGGTCAGTAACCCACTACCAGTAACTGAAATATAAAAGTATGACAGTCAGCAAAAGAGTGCAGTGTAGTCAGTAAGGAATAAAATCTGCAAGTAACAGTGTGAAAGTGTCTGCAAGTATTGCTTGATTACAAAAGTGTGTTTCAGCCTGTAAGTTAAACCGAAAAATGAAACTGTCTGACATATATTCTGAAATAAAAATGCCCTACCTGTAAGAAAATAGTACACAACCTGCAGCAGGCTGAAAAGTATAGCTGCAGAAGATGATGAAATCACATGTGTGAAATATATACCTGTGGAAATACTGAAACATGACAGAAGTGAGACTGCTGGAAAGGATTGTAATAACTACAGGTAAAACATGTCAATAAAGCCTAGAAGTAAGTACCATCCTGAATAGTAAAATGAAAGCAAGTGAGAGAGTGTGAGAAGTGTCATGAATCCAGCAATACAGTAGTAATAACCCCTGAATAAAGTATACTGCAGTCAAGACAGAATGAAATGCATGTGAGATTCAAAACCAAACAGCGAAATCTGTTCAAAGTGTTGCTGCATCTGGAATGTGTATCCCAAAATCTTGATATGTTGCTCTCAGTCTGCAATATGCAGATAGGATGATTGTCTGATATACCAAACATCCACACTTGTCTACAGCTATATAAAGCAAATGTAGCAGGATGATGTAGCTGAACAAAGCTAGATATGAATGTGTATGAAGAACAATAAAATGTATATTGATGTTGCAGTAACAGTCCTATCACCAAGTTGAAATAGTTATCATATAGGAAACTGTAGTTAGAACAGTAGTGTGTATATAACTGTAGCTATTAGAAATGTACAGCATATGTATTGTTATTGAAGGTGTTAATATTACTTTCTTTACCCCACCCTATAACCACATATAACCCATTCCACGTGAAAATGGTATGTGCAATCACAATTAACACCCCTGGACGTTTGTCCTGTTGGGTCATATATATTTGCATGTCCGTTGATGCATCTGCCCTGTTCATACATCCACACCTGATGGCCTGTTGCCATCAATGAACCCTGCATGTTGTTGGACTGTGTATTTCTGTTCAAATTATGCATGTGTTATGCATGCTGTTCAATGGTGTGAATATCTGGGTGTTTGGTTAATGAGAATACTAATGCATGCTGTTACAACTAATTGTGAATTGTATTATATGTCACTAACCCAAACTGTCATGACATAATGCAAAACATAAGATGACAGGGAAGGCGGGTTCCAGCGGACCCACCTCTCCCACCTCAGCTGGCGAGGGCACCTGGCACTAGTGCCGAGTCCGGACCCTCCTCCGGTGGCCCTGTGCCACCTGCAGATGGAAGCACTGCAGGGGATGGGGCACGCCCCCCCCTCTGAAAGTGTGGCCGGAGGAGAACCACCACTCACCATCCGTAGCATCCGGACTGTGGTGCATAGGGAGATTCGGGACTCTGTTCTCGAGCCCCTACGCCAGCTCGAGGCACTGGTGGTGCAACTAATGGGCATGCCTGTTGCCCCGCCTACACAGCCCCAGCAGAGCCCCATCCTGGGCAGTGAAGGAACAGTGGCAACTGCCTATGGGTGGGGATATCAGTTCCACTGTTGCCATCTGTGGGCTCATGGGCTCTGGATATCCATACCTCCATCCCCGTCAATTGTGTAACCCCCCCACACGTGTCATACACCGCCCCTGTATGCGTCTTGTTTGTCTTGTCTGTTTACCTACCCAACCTACCTCCCCAGCTGTACCGACTTCCTTCACCTGACATACCACTCTCACCTGAAAAAAAAAAAAAAAAAAAAGGGCACTCTGTACCCACAAAAAAATTACGCCCCATACATAGCTGCCCATTCCGCACACATGTCTGCTGGACATGGAACCTGTCAATTACAACTGGCTGTACAACAAGTATTATTGTTGTCCTGACACCTCTCTCAGGGGTGAAAGGTTTCAAATGTCACACCAAATTACATACATATGCACAGCTGTTGCTGATGAAGAAATGGGCAACTATGGGCCTTACCTACATCCCTCCTGCAAAACCCAAGCTTGTTTCCCTACTGTCTTACCCTCTTTGTGACCCCTTTTTCACCACTTTTCTGTCTCCCCATTTTCATTTTTTTTTAAGAAAATAGCGCGGGTGTGCGCAAGAGTAAGCATGTTTAAGCGGTTGTAAGCGGGTGTGCTCTTGTGTGCGCAGAGCTAAACGCCAGTGCGCATGCATGAGCTCCGCGCAAACCAGCGCTAACCTAGTTACAACTGCTTAAAAGTGCCTTAGTCACTTTGATTGACAGGTCTTGTAGTCAGTTCAGAAGCAAAATGAAATCCCACTGGCAGTCCCGAACCCAGGACCTTGGAAACAGTAGTCTGCATGACTTACCACTAAGCCATGACTCTTATACAAGAACATTGCGCTAAAATAAATATATCATGTAATAGTAGGAATGAATGTAAAGGGAATATAGATGTGTAGTACACAAAGCATGCCATTTAGAATTACTATCAAAACTAGTGGATTTCCATAATAGTAGTGTGTGAACAGAAACAGCCATGCTAGTTGGTAGCTAGTAGGTAATAATGTCACTATAGCACCTTGCAAGCCACACACATACTCACAGCAGGATAATCACTGCCCATACCCCACAACCTCTTAAAGGAACACATCTGGACCAAGTAATAAAATATGTGGAGCAAAGGCCCAAAACCAGCGACACATTACAAATAATGTTACAACAAACACAGACAGTTCAGAGAGTAACAGGGTCTGCATTTTGTGGGATATTTGGAAGGGTATGAAGTCTGAAACTTGAATGCTTGTCACCATATTCTGACTTGAGCCCAGAGTGATTTGCCAGAAAAAGGTGTGCATGAGATATTGACCAAAATATGAGGCAGAAATGTGGACAACCTGCAAATATCTGTACACATGACAGGTCTGACACCACCATATTTGAATAGTTAAGAACCTAGACATAGCAACAGTGAATGACTTACAGGGATGCCCCACAGACTCCATGTGAAATTTACAAACAGTAGGCAGAAAGGTGTAACACATGCAATGGTAACTATGGAGTCCTGAAAGTATTCACCACTTGCATGGCAGAAAAAGTGTAGTAATACATATGCTCATGCTAACCCACAGTCACAACTGCAGCATACCAGACATTTTAATGGGTGTACCCCACTGATATGTACCATTCCATGAGGCAGATAACAGATGAACTTGAAAGTCTCTGGGGCCTGCTCAGCAGCATACTCAAATACCCTAATAGATGTCAAGGCCCACACCATGGCCAGACCACACTGCATGCTGTAACACCCTAGCAGATATAGCAAGCATTCCAATGTGTGAATGTACATGGAAAATAGGAAAGCGACAGCAGCACACTACAGTCAGGACACCTAGCAGGCATACAAGTAGTGACTGTAAAGGGCAAATATTGAAGCCTTAGCAACAAAGTGCAAGCAAAAGTGAAAGGAAAGCACACACACACACACATTAACAGTAGTAGTAGTTGTAGGTGTCAGTGTACATACACAGTTAGTACAGGAAACTGGAGAAATGAATGGAGGAATGTTAATGTACAACACAGCTGGAAATATGAGAGATATACCAACCTTTACACTCACAGAACATTGTCCACAGCATAATAGCATGGTCCCTGCCCATAAAATCTGAAAGGGCTACGCCTATCTCACATACCTTTTTATAGCACTGTTCTGAAATCACAGTGAGAACTGCAATCAGTACACAACTGGCTGCATGCAATTAGCAAATGCTGGCTAACAATTGGTGCAGAGGCCATCACATGGGCATATGCAGATACCTACAAAAGTATGCTGTACTCCCAGTCCACACATGCAATACTTTCATTGCACCCTGAGAAGGATGTGAGAGACAGACAGACAGACAGACAGACAGACAGACAGACAGAGAGACAGAGAAAATTGCAATTAAGCAGACACAAACAAATTGTTCAGCAACAGCCACCTGAAAGCTGACAACTGGGAAGTGGAGCAGCAGGACAGAGAACCGGACGGCAACACAAGCAGCTGTGACAAACACAGGTAATGTAAAGTAATGCTATAAAGGTCTACATACTGTGAACCCTCCATATGTGTCATTGATCTGTATCCATATGTATATGAAGATGTGTAAAGGGCAGGGGACATACAGCAACTATCAGTGAAGGCTGTACATACATTTGTATGTGAGAGCATCTATGTGCACATATCAATGTTGGTTGATTGTAGGTTGTAGTGTCATGTACAAAGCAGGTTTCACAGTTATGTATGTTTAGCAGTATGTTAGTGTGTGTATACAGTATGGTAGACAAACATGTTGATATACCTGTCTATCATATGGATACGTATGTATGTCAACATATGTATGTGTATATATATATATATATATATATATATATATATATATATATATGATATGCATATATGTATACATACATAGAGAGAGATGTAGGAATACATAGACAGATGTAGATAGAATATTGTACAAACATATATATGTAATGCACACATACAGATATAGATATATGTAGATACATATACATAGACAGACTGATCTGACTATCTACAGGTATGACTGTATATGACGACCTTCAACACACCCTGTCCCACCCCCTCTATCACTCTCACCCCCTCTGTGTCCCCCCCTCCACATCTATAGCAATATATGTACATCAATATATATATGTATATATGTATACAGACATATATATATATATATATATATATATATATATACATATATATATATATATATAGAGAGAGAGAGATAGAGAGATGTATATAAATTCTGAGTGAGGCACATGTGTACAGAT
The DNA here is from genome assembly GCF_019279795.1 of Protopterus annectens. Taxonomy (NCBI): domain Eukaryota; kingdom Metazoa; phylum Chordata; order Ceratodontiformes; family Protopteridae; genus Protopterus; species Protopterus annectens. Next base: position 451,120,822 of record NC_056751.1, read on the forward strand.
GTATTGCAACAGGTGCCTGGTGACAAAGGCATGGAGTGAACACCAGTGTCAAAACCGGAGTACCATACCACATTTCAAATCACCTACACCAGTAACCACCAGATATGTGAATGGCTGCCCACCACTGCTTGTGTCAGGGGTGAACAGGGTCATAAATGTGTACAATAGTGGCCCCAATGATATTCACAGTGGCACACTATCCCTGGAATACCTGCACATGGTATGTGTCAGCGAACATGGTGTCAGCTATGGACATGTTGGTCGGTGTACCCCTCCACACCACATAATGGATGCCATGGTATGGACCTCACATGACAGCTACAGATATGGAGAAGGACACAGTGACATGTACAACACTGGGACAATGCACTCAAACACATTACCAATGCACAGTGACTGACAACACCACAGAGTACACATATACTACCCACATAGAGGTTACCACTCCAGGATTTACATATGTAAGTCACACCCATGACAGATGTCCAACAACCATAGTAACACCTCACACCATCCACAACCTAAATGACTGCTGTGTGTCGTCCGTGCCACTGCAATAGAGTGCACATGTGGAGGTAAAAGTTCCTACCCACAGATAAGACATACCCTGCAATAAACCACACAGTGTTAAGAAGCAAGACTCCCCATGAGTACATGTCACACATACCCCTGCTGAATGTTAGTCAGATAGGTAATATGCCATATGAGTCACCCTGTGTAACTGTGTGACAGCAGCAGGTACCATCACACCACATGTGTCACAATGGTCGGGTAGCAGAACAGTACACTGCTGTAGTCCCAGGGCAATAGCATATTGTATAGTATTGTATTGTAATGTAATGTATTGTGTTGTATTGTATTGGTATGTTGAGGTGCCTCCTTCGTGGAGTGGAACCACTGCTGCTGTGTGCCAGTGTACAGGTACATATCCTGTAGTCAGGCTAGTGTTACATAGCACTTCTATATGTGTGTTTAGCTCCTGTCAGAGTTTATGTAGCATGCAACTGGGGATACCATCAGGTCCCATTCATGTTGTGTATTCTGCTGTCCTGAGGGTGGCTCTCACCTGGACATCTGTGATGACAGGGAGGTTACAGTCATCTGGGATAACTATGTCTTATTTTGGGAGAGAGGGCGGGGTGACACCTGCACTGAACCTGTCTGCCACAATGTTGTCAATATCTGTGGTGTCAGTGAAATATTTGTTGTTGTGTACTAACTATGGGCATAGAGGATGGATTCTGACCAGGTTGCTAACATAACTGAAGAAGGCCTTCTGGTTATCTGTAGTGTCCCTCTTGATTTCCCTCTCAAAGCTGCCCATGGATGTTTGTATGATGGAAAATAGATCCTTACTAGTGCTGCTCAGACATGCCCTCCCTTTATGGAATTATGCTCTGTCTTGCAGTAGCTTCCATCTTCTGTAATACAATCTGTCTATGGCTGGGGTCCACCAGACAGGATGCTGTCCCTTTGTGGAGAGTGTCTTGGTCATATATGGGATTGCATGATCCATGCATTCTCGGAGATGTCTGTAGAAAGCAATTGTGTAGGGGTCAGCATTGTGGGTGGTATCTGCCACTGGCCCCAGTGGGCTGAAAGGATACCATGTCACTGTTACAAAGTGTAAAGTTTGCATCTGTAATGTTATTCACTATAGTCGTTTGTGCTGGTGGTGGAGGTGTGATATGTATATCCAGGGCAATCAGTGTGTGGTCAGCTCACAGTAGTTGATGATGTAGACCATACAGTACCTAGATACAAACCCCCAGAGTGAGGAGGTGCTCTTGACCTGAATCAGTGTTCTGACTGCTGGGGTTTGGTAGTATGTCATATGGAGTGTGCCAGGTACTGTTGCACAGTTGCTGGCTGAGCACTGATACCTGGCCATTTACATGTGTATCCACCAATAGACAGACAGATGCTATATATGTGAGATATGTTGGATCATAACAGTCGAGTAGCATGTGTAGTATGTGTGCCAAATTCTGCTGACATATATTGCTAATATCAGGTTATTTTCTTTCTCAGGTACATGACCCACCCGCGGAATCCCACTTACTCCACAGCTGAGGATGAGGAGATACACCAGAGCCTGGTGCGGGATTATGCAATACTCTTCCCGCACCAGCCAGAATCAGCAGGAGAGGGCTGCACTGTGGCAAGACCTTGTCCGTCGGGTAAATGACATAGGCACGCATAATAGGACATATGAGCAGGTACGACATCACTGCAGTGATTTAATCAGACATGTCCATCAGCGTGCGTCGGATATCCACAGGCAACAGGTCACCACAGGTGGTGGGGTGGCTACACATCCCCCACTCACCAGTCTGGAGGGACTACTTATGAGTGTAGTGGCTCCAGTCCGCCAGCAACAACAACAGCAGCAGACATGCATTATGATGGAGGCTGGAGCCATGCAGCAGCAAGACAGTGAACGTGCAGGTAATATGCCATATGTATAGTTGACTGTTGTGTACACTGGTAGTTAATGCATGTGTGAGGTGTGTCCTTGGTATGTAGCTGTCACCATAGTATTTAATGTGCAAGTGTGATATCCTCAATATTAGCAGCTGACCTGTGAAAGGCGACTGTTGTACTACTGACCTGTATCATACTCAGTAACAATGGCACAGTTGTGCCCACTGACATTAGTTTCTTCACGTCTGCAAGTCCCTCTGGTATAACAGCAATGCAGCCTATCCATGCTGGTGAGTGTGTATTAATTCCTGTAATAGTCTTGATAGTAATAGTACTATTTGGCTCACTTAGTAGTGCTCTTTGTATGCATGTAGGTGTGTCTGTGTCTGTGTGTTGATATCACGCATGCTGAGTACTGTACAATTGTGTGAAACTGTGTGCATGTGTGCATGTGTGCACCTGTGCATGTGTGCATGTGTGCACCTGTGCATGTGTGCATGTGTGCACGTGTGCACCTGTGCATGTGTGCATGTGTGCATGTGTGCACCTGTGCATGGGTGCATGTGTGCATGTGTGCATGTGTGCACCTGTGCATGTGTGCACGTGTGGATGTGTGCATGTGTGCATGTGTACATGTGTGCACCTGTGCATGTGTGCATGTGTGCATGTGTACATGTGTGCACCTGTGCATGTGTGCATGTGTGCACCTGTGCATGTGTGCATGTGTGCACCTGTGCATGTGTGCATGTGTGCACCTGTGCTTGTGTGCATGTGTGCATCACTGGTAATGTGTAGACATTGTAAACTGTGTTTCCTGTTTCCCTCCCACAGGTTCTGGTGCTGCTCTGGTGTCATGTAGCAGGGAACCTGAATCAGGTGCCGTGGGTACTGATAATGATGACATCTGTGTAATGGCACAGGAAGGTATGCCAGGGTCTGCCATTGGTCAGCCGATTGACAGTACACAGCTGTCGACCCCATCAATGCGCACAGTTATCCTGCCAATACACCCTTTGTCACCAATGTCCCTAGGTGATGGACAGCATACAGTGGGTATTGACCAGGGTAATGTGGTATCTGTGGCACATGCCTCCCCACACAGCAGCCATGGGCATGGCCCAGAGATGGTACCACACAGACAGATGTCCAGGGGTTCTCGTGTGAGCATCCATGGGCATACTGCCCCTGTCAGACGTGCCCACAGAGGTCTTACAACCTCAGCTATGTTTTAGGCTGTCATGCAGGCACAGTCATGTATGGAACGGTACACCAGACAGGGTCTGAGGGAGCTGACAGCATGTCGCAGAGCCATGACTGACAGTATGCGTAACATTGCGGCTGCCATCCGTGATTTCACCAATGTCATAGACAGACGTTGTGGGGACATATTAGACCGGTTCCACAACTACATGTCCATGAGCCAGGGTGATGGTGGGCGGTTGAGGAGTCGACGTGGCCGTATGCCAGCAACAGCAGCAGCTGGCAGTCGTCGCGGACGACAACAGGGCCGTGGCCGCCCCCGTAGTGCCAGCAGCAGCCCCAGCAATGCTGGGTCTGTGCTGTCATCAGACCGCCCCAGGAGACCACGTGCACATGGCTCTGGCCAGGCCCGACAGGGATCGGTGTCCAGTCAACGAACACCTGCTTCTGATGACAGTACCCAGTCTGGGTTGGTACCGGATACGGTCTGTAGCACCCCTGCAAGGCACAGGTACCATGTCCGTGGCCAGAGACACTGATCTGCATGACCTGGCAGGTACAGTCTGTGGCTGTCCACAAACACCAGTATATGGCAGCCATGAGGTGGAACTGTGTGCATCCATACACACATGCAAATTGACAACACCTAGGGCTACCACATACATGCACACACTGCATCAACATTGCCCCACCTTCTACTGCTGTCCCTCACCAACACACATACACATACATGTCAATCGGTGGTATCGGTGGCTGACTCAGGCATACCAAGTTCACACCCTGTGCATATGATGAAACTGTGCCACCTCCTGCAATCTTTAATAACTGTGCAGGTACAGGTTAACATGTTGCTGATGCACAGGGTGACCACATAGATGTGTAGTAATAGTATCATGTTGTTAACAGTACTGTGTGCTGAATTAATTGTGGGTATATCACAGCATGCCTGATGCAGTAAGTGTGTGATTGTCATGTACTGTTGTTTACACCCATGGTAAGTACCATAGTGTATCATCTGCACATGTTGGCATACTGGTGGCAATGATGTCAACAGAAGGCTACATACATAGGTAGCACAGGGGATAAGGTAATGAATGTAGTAATACGCAATGATGGACATGTAAACTGCAAGTGGCATGTTGCCCACACTGGACTCTGCAATGCAGATGTTTGAGGATGTTGCTATGTGTGCAGTACTACACGACTGGTACAGGACACACAGGAGCACCCTAGCACTGCAAGCTCACATCTCATACCATGCTAGACAGCCCCAACACACAAAACTAACTGTCACAGGAGGGAGAGTCCCCATATATGTCAGGGATACTGTGGTGGCAGGCCAGGTAGCATGCATCCTAAGTATGGAACCACTGAGTGTAGGCTCAGTGTCTGTTATTTGACATGTGTATTACTGCACGTATGAGCACATGGGTTTCCATCCAGTTATTGTACATCCTGACAGTACATGGTCTGTACACTTGTGTGCGCTGAGACTTGACCCTAGCCATCTGACCTGTGTATTTCCATGTACATGTGTATAGTGCCTGCATATTTGCAGTATTACCTACTGGAAGTGGTACAGCTTGTTTGTTGTACAATGGACTACATGCAGCCCTGTTTACTGTAGCTTTGTTTGCATGCATGTTTGCTTGCAATTACCCTGGAATACTGATCACATCTGCAATGCATAGTTATAGAGCTTCTGTGGACTCCTAGTGCCATCTGCATAGCTTACTATATGTATGTCCATGTCCCACTTGACAGGATGTCACTGTTTGTCCTGTTCACATGTACATTGCCTGTGACACAGTGCATATGACTTACCTGGCATGTGTCCACGTGAGCAGTCATATATGCTACTGCTAACTAATCACAGGCACTACACCTTCACATATTCATCTTCTGTTGAACTACCTGCTTCGCTAGGGACGGCCTGCACCTGTCACCCCTGGGCTTTCAGATATTGGCAAAGGCTCTTGCTACCCCCATAGTGCCTATGTTAGGCAAGGCTCAAATGACAAACCCACATTCATAGGTATCACAAGGGATAAGAAACTAAGAGTAATGCTACCCAACGCCAGAAGTCTAAACCTCCAGATGCATGCACCCGAAACTCTCCTTGGCATGGAGAACATTGATATCTGTGCAGTAACAGATGCCTGGTTCAGGGCTACTGAGAGCACACGAGCACTACCAGGTTTAACCTGGTTGATTTCTTTGAAACAGTCACCAAGGCCATTGACGAGGGGAAGGTGGTTCACACAGCCTACCTGGACCTCGCAAAAGCCTTCACAACAATACCCCACTTGGGCATTCTAGAGAAGCTCACCAGCTTAAATATAAGCCCCTATGTCACTAGATGGATTGCACACTGGCTCAAGGACAGAACCCACATGGTTAGAATTGCTGGAGCCATGCCAGACTCCAAACCAGTTACGAGTTGTGTCCCACAAGGTTCAGTCCTAGGACCTCTCTTGTTTGGTATATATTTATTGGAGGTACAGGCCAACACGGACGGACTGCGGCTGACCAAATATGCAGATGACCGCGAACTGGCCACCATAATCGACTCTCCAGCCGACACAAGCATCTTCCAAAGGGGCATCATAGAAACAGACAACTTGTGCCAGAGCCATGGCCTTCAGCTAAACAGTGTTTAGAAAGGGAAATGTGCATCCTATAGTCTGTTCACCTAGTTGCCAAAAGGGACATTTCCCTCACACACACTAACCCCCCTCAGCCAAAAACACACACTTGCCATTTGCAGGATTCAAACCCCTCTCTGACTATATTATGACACTAGAGACGGACGCATTAGCAGAGTGTGCTATTCGCATTACTGGGAGGTTTCCCTTCTCTTGCTGTACTTATAGGGTGCTGACATCATCAGTGTTTAGAAAGGGAAATGTGCATCCTGTAGTCTGTTCTCCTAGTTGCCAAAAGGGACATTTCCCTCACACACAATAACCCCCCTCAGCCAAACACACACACTTGCAGGATTCAAACCCCTCCTTAATTATGTTGTGACATTTGAGACGGACGCATTAGCAGAGCGCGCTATTTGCATTACTGGGAGGTTTCCCTTCTCCTGCTATACTTATAGAGTGCTGACATCATCGGTGTTTAGAAAGGGGAATGTGCATCCTGTAGTCTGTTCACCTAGTTGCCAAAAGGGACATTTTCCTCACACACACTAACCCCCCTTAGCCAAAAACACACACTTGCCATTTGCAGGATTCAAACCTCTATCTGACTATGTTATGACACTCGAGACGGACGCATTAGCAGAGTGTGCTATTTGCATTACTGGGAGGTTTCCCTTCTCTTGCTGTACTTATAGGGTGCTGACATCATCAGTGTTTAGAAAGGGAAATGTGCATCCTGTAGTCTGTTCTCCTAGTTGCCAAAAGGGACATTTCCCTTACACACAATTGTACACACACTAACCCCCCTCAGCCAAACACACACACTTGCCATTTGCAGGATTCAAACCCCTACCTAACTATGTTATGACACTCGAGATGGATGCATTAGTAGAGCGCGCTATTCACATTACTGGGAGGTTTCCCTTCTCCTGCTATACTTATAGGGTGCTGACATCATCGGTGTTTAGAAAGGGGAATGTGCATCCTGTAGTCTGTTCTCCTAGTTGCCAAAAGGGACATTTCCCTCACACACAATTGCACACACACTAACCCCCCTCAGCCAAACACACACACTTGCCATTTGCAGGATTCAAACCCCTCCCTAACTATGTTATGACACTCGAGACGGACGCATTAGCCAGAGCGCGCTATTCGCATTACTGGGAGGTTTCCCTTCTCCTGCTATACTTATAGAGTGCTGACATCATCGGTGTTTAGAAAGGGGAATGTGCATCCTGTAGGTACTTTTCCCAGTTGTCAGAAGGGGCATTTCTCTCCCACAGACTTATACACACACCAACCCCACTCACGCACACACTGAGCATTTGCAGGATTCAAACCCCTACCTAACTATATTATGACACTTGAGACGGACGCATTAGCAGAGCTCACTATTCGCATTACTGGGAGGTTTCCTTTCTCCTGCTATACTTATAGAGTGCTGACATCATCGGTGTTTAGAAAGGGGAATGTGCATCCTGTAGTGTGTTTTCCCAGTTGCCAAAAGGGACATTTCTCTCCCACAGACACACTGAGCATTTGCAGGATTCAAACCCCTACCTAACTATGTTATGACACTTGTGACGGACGCATTAGCAGAGCATGCTATTCGCATTACTGGGAAGTTTCTTTTCTCCTGCTGTACTTATAGGGTGCTGACATTATCGGTGTTTAGAAAGGGGAATGTGCATCCTGTGGGGAGGCAGACGCCAAGCACACTCTGGCTAAGCTGTCATTCCCTAGGGCAAACAGCCTAGTGTTGACCTCTACACCCATATGTTTAATTGTCAAATGCACATTATTTGTTACTGATAGACTGTTTGCACATTTTTATTGCCATAGCATTCCCTGTTTGTATGAACAACTTGTGCATCTGTGGAAGATGTTTGCATATGGGAGGGATCCACTATATCACGTATGTCACTGTAGTCATTTAACTGTGTGCACTGGGCAGACTGCTGTAATGTGGTTGGTTCCTGGAATAACACGTAAAAATACCAGATATGTGTGTCCAACTGCTAAACTGAGATTTGGCCTAAGTGTGTGAGCATGCCCAGTTCAGCCTTCCCATGGCATGTTGTCTGACATATGTCTCATTTATCAAAGTGTGTGAGCATGCCCAGTGTGAGCATTCCATATGTTGAACTCTGCAGCCCACCACATTTGTGGATGAGTGTGAACTTCAACAAATATCCCCCATTTATGGTTGTGTGTTGTATGTCATGTTGTGTAGTTACTGTACAACTGCTTTGTGTGTGAACACAACAGGATTATACTGTGCCTGCAGTGTTTGCATGGGATACTTTGCATACAGTTGTCAACATCCTTTCACACTGACCTAACACTTAGTACTGTATAGTGTACTGGTAGTACTTTGACTGTGGTGGACAGTATCCTGGGCTTTAGTGCTATCACTGCTTTACATTTCGATAGTGAGCACAACAGCCTGGTTAGGGGCCAGTTGTGTACATCTGACCATGTTGCATTCTGTTCAGATATGAACTACTTAAACCAGGCTTGTCCAACATTGGTAGTGTATTCCACAACATAGGTGTACATTTGCAAACACTAGCGATGTGCCCTAGTCCATGTCTAATGCTAGTTGGAGAGTGTGTTTGTCCTTCAACACACATTGTAAGTGGAGTTTGCCATGACATATGTCATGGTTAGTATACTGTGCCTCTGTCTACCTGTGACATGACCGTGATACCCAGGATAAAGCTACCATTTCCCATCCACTCATCAAGATTCCTATTGAGGAAAATTGATAAGTGACTCTATGGGCAGCCTGTACTGGGAGTTCACTCATGGGTGGGGGTGGCTTCTGTGTTATGGATCATGCAGTACAGCTTGTCCTATGTAAGTCAGTGCTGGGGTTCAGGTCTCTCATGTGCATAGCTCACTGCCATTCAGATTGTGCAAGGTGCAGCATGTTTATTGATACCAGCAACACAGGCAACACATGGCATCTGTGCAAGCTCTTTGATACTCCTGGTGAGGTACTGTTGGGGACTTTACGGTTGATGGAGGTGTCTGCTGAGGTACATCCCACAGGGGCTATTGTAGTCAATTGTACCGCTGATGAAGGATGACTGCAGAGCCACAATGACCTCCCCTTATCTAGATCTGACAACCTTCATGATTAGGTGGGTATATGGTATGTTTCTGTAAATACTACAGCACATGTTTGTCCAATGCAGGAAATCTATCACCTTGTGTCCCCACGTCTCTCATTACATGTTAACTACGTAATGGGTTAACACCTATGTGGTAATTGGTGGGCACTTACTGTATATCCACAGGGGTTGACTATTCACTTTTCAGCAATTAGCTTGCTCACATGGCTATGGCACCAGTTGTCTGTTTCTATGTGACCCTTTTGTGGGATGCTTGTGTCAGCTGGTGGATCATATATGGTGAGCAGTTTGTAGTCCTCTGCAAACATGTTCAGACACAGTCCTTCCATGTTTGCCTGTACCTATGGGACATATATACCAGACGGGGGAGATCCCAGGACCAAGCCTTGTGGGATGCCAGTTATATCTGGTTTGTAGTCTGACATGGCTGCAGCATGTCTGACCATGTCTGTTCTGTCCTTGGTCTGGTTTGCAACCCCTCTACTGACATAGGGGTTTATATTTAAGCTGGTGAGCTTATCTATAATGAACATGTAGGGTATTGTATAGAAGCCTTTGCAAGGTCCAGCTACGCTGTGTGGACCACATTGCCCTCATCAATGACCTTAATGACTGTTTCAATTGAGTCAAACATGTTTAGGGGCAGGATCTGCACTTAAGAAAGCCACACTGGGTAGGGTCCGGTGTCAGTAGGTCCCCAATATCTTTATGTCTGTGGTACATGCTGATCCTTTCCATAGCTGTGCAGACCGATCTTCTCAGGATTCTGGGGTAGTAGTTTTCAGTATCCATTCAGGCAACACCGTTGTTGAGAAGGACCACTGTTGTTGTACACTGCTCTTTGGGTACATATTCTGTGGTAAGACTGACATTGAGCAGTAGTGTGATTTGGCATTCCATTCATCTTGGAGTCCATGTTGCACTCAGCCCAGGACACCATCTCATACCATTGCTGCTGTGTGTTTTGCTTTGTAGATGCTGGCTGTTACCTCAGCATCTGCAATGTCAGGGGGCCAGCAGTCTGCTGGGATAGATATTCTGCATTCTGGGGGGGGGGGGTTGCACTGCACCTGTCAGGATGTATGTTGGCAATATGTGTATGTGTTTCTGATATTTGTGTGATTCAGAGCATATCTGTGAATTCCCAACACGGTTCCTACCATCAGTTGTGAAAGCCTTGGGATTATCCTTAGTGTCCTGTACAATTTGTATCTTCATAGGTTCATAGGTTCATATTAGGCTATCCACCCTAGGGCATTTGTTAGCCTAGCCAGAGTGTGTGTGGCTTTTGCCACCCCTTGCTATGTGAATATTATGGCCATTTATGATTTGCTTTGCTGTGCCTCTGTCTGGACATGACACAGTGAAGACCCCCAGTGTAACTCTACAATCATCCATCCACTTGGCAAGATTCCTGTTGAAGAGTGTCAGTGAGGGGCTCTGCCTAACATGGAGTGGGATTCTGGTCCAGGGTATGGGGAGCCTCTGGATTATGTATCTGTCCCACCAGCACATCCTATTTCATTATTTGTTGAGGTTGACATCTCTCACTCTCACAGCTCCGATGGCTTTGCGTTTTCTGGGGTGGAGCATGTCCATTACTCCTGTGTTGGGCATGGCCTTCTACAACAGGCATGCAATGCCTCTGTGTAGGCATTATGTGACTGCATTCAGCTGGAGTGTCTACAGCCAGGCAGCATATGACATATATTTGAGACCCTTTATCCTCTTGGTGAGGTACCTTTGAGGTCTTTCTAACTGCTGCAGGTGTCAGGTAAGGTACATCCCATATGAGGCATTGTACTAGATTATGGGTGTGACAAGAGAACAGTATAGGGGCACAATGACCTCTGTTGACGTAGATGTGAATTCTTTCCTGATATGGTGTCAAATGTAGACAGTCTTCCTAGCCACATTGGCAATTTGAGTGTCACATAACAGGTTACTGTCCACTTGTGTCCCTAGGTCCCTGATTACTCCTTCCATACATAATGGTTTACCACCTATGTGGTAATTTGTGGTACCTTGTTTGGTATTTGGTGGGACATTCATACTGTCCAGTGTCTTCAGGACGGCTGGGTGGGGTTCCTGTGTGTGAGAGTGTGGTCTGTAGCATGCTACAGACTGTACAGCTGTCTTGCCTACAGTTAGTTGCACATGGGTGGACTCCAATGCCTTGTGCATTGTCAGTTACCTGGACGTATGGGTGTCTGTGCTGAATATGGATACTCACCCTCCTTTTATGTTTTGTTCCAGGTTTTGGGGCCATGACACATGATATGTGGTATAACCTGGTAGTGCTGGTGTGCTGTCAGGAGGCTTGCAGCAGGTTTCTGTCACTGCACAGACATCGATGTTCTCCATACTGGGGATGGCCTTGGGAGCATGCATATTGGGGTTTACACATCTGGCATTGGTCAGCATTACCCTTATGTTTCTTTCCACTTATGTTTTCTAGGGTGGTGGGTTAGTCTTTTCAGCCTTGCCTATAAAAGGCTCTATGGAGGTGGCAAAGGCCTTATCTAATATCCAGACACCCAGGGGTAACAGGTGCAAGCCATCCCAAGAACAGCTGCGTGGTTGTCAAGCATGACATCCCAAGCAGACAGACATTGGATCCCCTTGGAATGACACCAGTAAGTGTGCCACTTGCTATGACTGATCATTCCGTGTTTGTACTGTGGCATTATTCTTGGTAAGGGTAGGATGCTGCAAACGGTGAGTGTCATACCAGCCTGGACTACATAATCAGAGAGCTCATCTATGTCTCTTTTCATGTAGTCTAGGGAGGTACATCTCAGGTCATTCACACCAGCATGGACTATGACTGCATCATATTTCTACTTGCTTTGGAGTGACCTGCATACTTCTGTTATGTGGCGTATTGTGGCAGCCTACAGGCAGCTTGCTGTACCCTTTCCCTTGTTCAGTCTGGTGTGCGGGACAGCAGTGTGTCTGACTATGGAGTCACCTATTACAACTGTATCAGGCATGTTGTTTCTCCTTCTGGCCTGTGACTGTTTGGCACACCAGCTTTGTGTACTATGTGTTGCATGTGCTATGTTTGGAGGTTGTTTGATTGGGTGTCTGCTTTAGATGCCTCTGTTGGTGTGCTGTGTTTGTAATTTGTGCCTCCGGGAATGTTTTTCTGTGTTTATGTGTTTGGTTTGCAGTTGTGATAGGTCTATGTGAGACTGTGTTTGTGGTGTGTGTGGTTACCTTCTCCTCCTGACTAGTTTTGGGAGTACTGAGTTGAGGGAGCTCAGCCTCCAGTTTGGATAGATGGTTGCATCTATCACATATATTTGTATTTCTTGGGTGGAGTTGGGGGTTGTCTGTGTACTTGGGGCAGGTGTAACATTGCCTCAGGATTCACAGATTCAACTTGTTGTGGCTGGCCTTAGTGGATTGTATGTGTGGACATATTTTATTGCCATACTACTGATCAGTGATTACTTCATTGTTTATGTTTGCTCTATCATGTAGTAGCTTCCTCATTCTCTTGCATGGTTTGGTTATGGCTGGTGTCCACCATGCCAGATGCCTGCGTGTATGGCATTGTGTCTTGTTTTCATTTAGGATTGCATAATCCAAGCATTCCTGGCAGTGTTCATGGAATGGCTGTATTACAGGTTCTGAGGTGTGGCCCATATTTTGCACCTGCACAGGACCTTTAATGGATTCCACATCAGTTTGGAGGAGTGCAAATATTGCTTTACACATGTTTTCAACTGTGGTTTTCTGGCCAGGGACTGTGGTCAGGATTTGTATATCCAGTGTGATTACTCTATGGTCTGGTCTTACCAGTGAGCAATACACTTCTCGTCTTACCATCCAGTACCCATGTTGCTGATTATCACATCCAGTATGCTTACTCCTCTTGTGGGAGTGGTACGTTGTTCCTGGGCCTTTTGGTTTATGGATTCTATGAACTTTTGTCCTACACTGTTGGAGCTAGTATAATGCTCCCAGTCTATGTCTGGGTATTTTCAGTCACCCAATATAATGTGGTTTGGAGGACTTGATATATTCATGTATTCCAGCATAGGCCAGGTGCAGTTCCTGGTGTTGGGACAGTAGTCTGTAGCAGGCTATAAACTGGGGGGCAGTTTTAGCCACTGTTACTTGAGCATGGCTAGTCCATGCTGCTTCTTGTTGTGGTACCAACATGGGGGTGTGGTTATCCTTGACAATTCTTGCTAGTCACCCTCCTTTTGCAGCTTGTTCCATGTTTTGAGGCTGTACAGCACAGTATGAGGTGTAACCTGGTAGTGTTAGGGTGCTGTTGTGAGCCTTGACTCAGTTTTCTGTTACAGCACAGATATCAACATTCTCCATACTGGGTGAGTTTAGACTGCATGCGTCATTCTGTTTCGACTTATCCCTTATCTTATTCTTATCCCTTCTGATACCTATGGAGATCGGTTTGTGTTTTGAGCCTTACCTATTCAGGGCACACTGTGGGTAACAACAGCCTTTGCCAGTATCCATACGGCCTGCACTGATAGGTGCACGCCAGTCCTAGCAGGTGGAGCATCATGTCATGCTCAGCATGTCATCCCAGACTGGCACACATTGGATCCCCTTTGACTAACTGCGATACTTCAGTCAATTATTGCACTTGATCATCTCATTGTCATATTGTGGTATAATGCTTGGTGAGGGTAGGATGTTAGTCAGGGTCCTCAGGTGTGCATATAGTACATGGTGTTACATTACTTAACACATGGCATTCATGCCTCAGGTGGTGCTGCAGGGCTGCCTCTGTCGGATGCGCATATTACACTTCCCTGTACATGTTTGTGAGCAGGTCATGTCATTGTAGGCATCCATGTTATTATTTGAGTGAGTCAGAGGGGGTATCATTCCCAGGGTTCCTACTGAGCCAGTATATGTGCTATGCGTTGCCTCTTTTCCAAGGCCAGGGCATACTGGGCACGCCTCCTTCTGCCTACTGGGGCAGGCTCAAGTTGTTCCTCCTCCGAGTCACGCTCTGCCTGTGATGGCCTTGGCAATGGCGGGGGGCTGTTTGGCCCGGCCCTATGCTGGTCCTTCTGCAGCTGTTTTTGCAAGATCATATTATGTAGCATAACACATACCATGACAATTTGGGTACATGTAGTTGGTGTGTACTGCAAGGCTCCACCAGATGTGTCCAGACACCGGAACCGTGACTTGAGCAGCCCAAACACACGCTCTATTACATTACGTGTTTGTGCGTGTGCCTCATTATGGTGTTCCTGTTCAGGTGTGTGTGCATTTCTGATGGGTGTCATCAGCCACGGCTCCAGTGCATAACCTGCATCCCCCACTAGGTGTCCGTGCGGGATGTCCCCATTGACAAATGCCTGGTACAGCTGCGTCAAATGCCAGATGTGGGAATCATGGTAGCTCCCAGGACAGCCAGCACACACATTCATTATTATGCCCTGGGCATCACACACAACCTGGCAGTTGATGGAGGGGAAGCCCTTGCGGTTGATGTATGCCCTACCCCGCTCACCGGCTGGTGCTTTGATGCATATGTGCGTGCAGTCTATTGCACCCACTACCTCAGGGTATTCCGCTATTTGCTGGAAGAGACGCATATTGCTGGCCAATACCTCACGGGCATTGGGGAAATATACATGATCACCGAACTGTGCTGACATGGCATCCAGGAACTGGTGCAGTACCCTGGAAGCTGATGCCTGTCGAGCTGGCGGAAAACAGTACTCAAGCCGCTGAATCACTTACAAATGCCTTCTACCAGCACCTGCAGGACTGCATGGATAAGGCAATCCCAAGCAAAACAAAGACTCTTTGTACCAAAGGCAAGCGTCCAGTCTGGTGGACCCCAGCCATAAACAAACTTTACAACAAAAGGAGGAAGCTACTACAAGATAGAGCAAAATCCTTAAAAGGTAAGACACCCTTGATCACTATAAGTAAAAAACTAAGAGCTCTCATAAAATCATCCAAAGCAAATTTCGAGAGAAAAATAGCTAAAGACTCAAAAGACAATCATAAGGCCTTCTTTAGCTATGTTAGAAACCTGGGAGGAAACTCCCAGATATGCTCAGAGCTAGTTCAAAATGATGTGAAGATTACTGATCCTACAGACATTGCCAACATACTGGCTGACAGGTTCAGTGCAAACTTCTCCCCAAAGGAGAGATATCTATACCAAATGATTGCAGCCCCCAAACATCTCCAGCCCAAGTGAGAACTGCTCTCTCCAAAGCAAAAACACAGCATCCATGGGACCTGATGGTGTCCCGGCTGTGTGCTCCATGAACTCAATGAGGAATTAAACCCACAGCTAGGACAGCTGTTTAATCAAAGTGTTACCTCTGGATAGGTACCCAGGCAGTGGCCCACTGCAACTCTGGTACCACTTCACAAAGGCGGTGCCTCCACCGACCCTGGAAATTACCGGCCCATTAGCTTGACAAGCCTTATCTGCAAAGCCATGGAGAGGATCATAATGGACCTCATAAATAAAGACATAGGGAATTTGCAGACTTTGGATCCAACCCAGTTTGGCTTTGTCAAAGGCAAATCATGCCTTTTAAACTTGGTTGACTTTTTCGAAACAGTCACCAAAGCCATTGATGAGGGAAAGGCAGTCCATACAGCCTACCTCGATCTGGCTAAGGCCTTGATACAATACCCCACTCGGGTATCATTGAAAAACTCATCAGCTTAAATGTCAACCCATACATCACAAGATGGGTTGCAAACTGGCTGAGTGACAGAACCCACAGGGTCAGAGTTGCTGGCGCCATGTCAGACTCAAAGCCTGTCACAAGTGGTGTCCCACAGGGCTCAGTCCTGGGCCCACTCTTGTTTGGCATCTACTTTTCCAAGTACAAGCAAACACAGGAGGGTTATGGCTGACAAAGTTTGCAGATGACTGCAAACTGGGCGCCATAGTAGAAAACACATCTGATACAGATATCCTTCAGAAGGGTCTCACAGAAACGGATAACTGGTGCCAGAGCCACGGCCTAAAGTTAAATGCCAAAAATGCATAGTCATACCCTTCGGGAAAGCAAGGTTACCCCTAGCTACCAAATAGGTGGCAATCCACTGAGCACAGAAGAAGTTATCAGGGACCTGGGGACCCAGGTTGATAGTAGTCTGTCATTCGACACCCATGTAGCTAAAGTAGTTAGGAAGACCTTCTACATTGCCCACCTTATCATGAAGGATTCTCATCTAGATCAAGGGAGGTCATAGTCTCCCTTTACTCATCACTCATCAGACCAATGATTGAGTACAACGCCCATTCGGAATGTATCTGACCCGACACTTGCAGCAGCTGGAGAGGCCACAAAGTTCCTCACCAAAAGGATAAAGGGTCTCAAAATCTGTCCTATGCTGCCCGACTGAAAGAACTCCAACTCTATTCAGTCGCTTAGCTTGCTCAGAGGTGACCTTTGCCTAACATACAAGGCCATGTCAAACCCAGATTTGATGAATATGCTTCACCTCAAAAATCTAGATCCATCAGAGCCACAAGGGCGGGAGACTTAAACCTTGACACGGCTATTAATAGGACGTGCTGGAGGATAGATTCATCACCCAAAGACTCCTATGCTGTGGAACAAAATCCCGGTACATGTGAGGCAGAGCACCTCGCTGGCCTTGTTCAAGAGAAATCTTGACCAATGGATGGGAGATCACAGATATACCCCAGGGATTACCTCAGTGTCACTGCTCGACAGAGGCACAGCAAAATAATGGGTATAGTTCCCCATACTAAAGGGGTGGCGTAAGCCACAAAACGATGGGCTAGGCTTGTAAATGCCCTCGGGCAGATAGCCTAGTATGAACCTATGAACCTATGAACCTATATCACCAGTTGGTCTCTGGAAGGTACCTGTTGCTAGTATTCTTAGGCCAACACATACCTTGGTTTCCACTGGGATGGGTTCCCCTCTGTTGGTTCTGTGTGTGAGGTGTGGCCTGCACAGCTCCACTATTTGCTGCAGGAGGTCTCTGTCCACTCTATAGCACTCTACTATCTCCAGCTCATGTAACCCGTGGTAGGTGACCCTGGGCCTGTACACTCTTCTCCGTCTCCTCACTGTGGGTTGTCTGGCACCATCTGCATTGTCACCACCCTCAGCAAGTCGCCTATGTCTCATTATGACAGCTATGGCAGCCCCTAACATTTCTGCTCTGAGTTCAGCTTTTTCAGTTTTCACTTCTAATAACTTACTCCTGTCTTGCAGTGTCTCTTGAGAGAAACATCCTGCACTGCTGTTTGCAGAGTTTTAAGTGCTGGGCTGGGCTACTATTCTGCCTGTGTAATTGCCTGCTTCTAATTGTTTTCACCTGCTAGCTCCAGCAGTATTCCCTGCTAGCTTCCTACTAAATATGTTGCTTCCTTTTTCCTCTCTGTTTCCTCAGGGAGGAGCCATGTGCAAACCAGCAGAAACACGCTCACAGTGGCTTACACGCATGCACACATGCTTACACGGTTCAGAATCTGCTTATTCGGATTAAAACGCGTGCACACCCGCGCAAACAGTGTTAAACATCTCCCAACACGCTCCCACATGCTCAGCCTGCCTTACACGCGCACACACTGCCTTACTCGCGCTTCACAGCAGGAAACTTTGGTGTAGGCAACAGTGTACACCTTCCACTTCTTGACTTTCTCATGCTTATCTAGTGGCACACCTCTTTCCATGATATCTATCTGATATCTGTCATGTAACTCTGACCTCCAATGAACTGCATTTCTTTCTACCATTCCCCCCTGTGATGTCACCTATCTCCTACTCTGTTCCTCCCCCTTCTGTAACTCTTAAACTACTCAGACTGTGCTCATTTGCTATGTGACAGTGGAATTCAGTATCCTAACACTCATTTGCATCAGATTGCCTACTAATGCTTAGTTACATCTCTTAGACTCAGCTTCCCCCCTTAGCAACCACTACACGGTGGCCATGTTGGTTTTGGTCTGCTGGTCCCTGCATTGACATTCCATGTATTTGCATCAGGTTACCTTGCCAATGGCCACATATTTGGCCATTGGCATGCTGCCTGACACATATGCACCCTTTATTTGGAGCTGACATGGCTCCATTACGGTTTTTGCAGAAACGTACTCAGTTGTCAACTGAGTACATTTCTGCAGCTAAAACAGCTCTTACACGGGCTGCTCTGGGCTTCCTGGATCGCTAATCATCCTCATTTGCATGCTATTCAGCTGCAAGTGAGGTGATTAGCTTATCCATGCCCACTCTGTGTAAGAGACGTTTTAGCTTGTCTCTTACATGGACTTTGGGCTGTTCCTGGATCGCGAAGGCTGCATGGAGTCTTACACTACTCTTAGACTCCATGCAAGCCTTCGTGAATCCTGCCCTTAGTCTTTCTCTTTTATATAGTAGCTGGTTATAAATTTTAACTATTTCATTATAATAACAGTTTCATCTACTTGACACACATCTATACTTTTAAGATATTCACAACATATATCTAAGTAGTGCTTAATGTCTAATATATACTTCTACTCTTTGTAACAGTACAATCTCTGTTCTGCATTTTATATAGGAAAAAAAGAAATATGACTGAAATTAAGAATCTATGAACACAATTTATTTATTAGGAAAAGGATCAGAAAAATGTCCTTAATAATCATTATATTGTATGAAATGATGTTAAGAATTTTTTTTTTATTTTGGAGAAACTTCAAAAAAATGGAGAGAAATGGCTTATGGAAAGCCAGATTAGAATCAATGGAATTATTTTGGCAATTTAAATTGGATGCCACTTCTTCACCAGTTCTTAATGACAAGAAATCTTTAAACAACATTTAAATACCAAGAGCAAGATAAGACTGCTATTAGTATACTTTTATATTATATAGCTTTTATGGATTTTATTTTTAAAAATACCTTTTAGCTATTATATACATACATATATTTTTACTACATATATACATGTTTTAGCTTCATGAATAATAATGTTTTATGTTTATCTCTTTACGTTATTTGCTGAATGTTTAACAAGCCTTAACTGGATTATTTATCTGTCTTTATTTGAGATTAACTGGGATTGGTTGTAGAGTGTTTATGTCACCATTTTAAAATTGTATTTTAATGTGGACTTGTTAGTATATGGATAGTTTCTGATGAAGTTCCTATGTGAACAAAAGCACTGAATCTCATTTATTTTACTTATTTAATAAAGTGAGTACTGCATCATTCGACTGCCCATTTGCTGGGATTTTCCTTTTGGGTGTGAATACAGTGAATTTATTCCCATAAGTGAAAAGTAAACAGAAGATTGTCTACACTGATAAATCTCCATACATCTTTATTAGATACTCACCACATACACAATAAGAGCTTTGTAGTAACTTACTTCAGGCTGCATACAACTACTTAAAAATATAACGGGAGTATAAAATGAGCTCATAACAATTTATTAACAGTGACCAAGAAAAAGAATGGAGCAAAGTCTATAATGTTATATCTCTGAGCAACTTTACTGAATATCCATCAAGTACATAGACATTATTTAAATCATTTGTGTCTGAATAAATAGCTGTTAAAAACATTTGTGATGTAGATCATTTATTGGAAAACATCCTTTTACACACACACACACACACACACACACACACACACACACACACACACACACACACACACACACACAATATGTATATATATATATATTCACATATATGGGTGTGTGTATGTGTGTGTGCATGTATATATTTATATATTGCTTCCCACCAATGTCCAGTCACTCTAGTACTGAAATAAAAGAATAAAAAATAATAAATAAATAATAAAACACTGAGAACACCCATCCCCATCATAACCCATCAATGCTGTATACCAATGAGTACAATCAATCTCAATACTAAACACATAACACACAAAGTAACTACCCGTCTCTGATTAGCTTATGACTATACCTATTACCTTGCCCTAAAAACAGAACAGTCAATGGAATCCAAATGTTAATACCTTAGACAGAGTACAGCCTACCTATTTCAGCATTTAACTCCATCTACAATATACATTTTTTGCTGGCTACCCTCAAGAAAATCTTCAGCTTCATTTTCCTGTCATCTTTTACAGAATGTTAGTGAGTAACATTACAAAAGACTAATTGGCTCCAAGTGATACCAAGGGCTACTATCATATGAACACTCACCTTTCAAAGTATTATGCTGTAGACACTGTCCTCATTTCACTCCAAAAATCAGCACATAAGCAATAAATTGTCTCCTTCACTCATCTGTTGTCACTGACACCACTGCAGTTAGACCACTCTTCAACAAGGCCTTAGAGGAAAGCATTTCTGCAAGATAATGCATATATCTTGCACCTCTCATCTCAATACATCAGAAAATGCTCAGATTTCTCATCATTGAAGGTGGTGTTTCCAGAATACCTGAAAGGAAATTACAAATGCATTTGTCTGGACAATGTTTAGCTTGGTACAATGTATGCAGCAATCAGACAGAGACACTCAGGTCATAAATGAGGTTTGGTTAAAAAAAAAAAAAAAAAAAAGTTTGTCCAGGGACATCTTCAGAGGAGGGTTAGATAAATAAATTAGTGGGAATTAAGAGGGAGCAGCAGGTGAAAGGGTGAAATGGGAATGAGGAATGATTGGGAGGAAATGAGGTAAGGGTAGGGAGGGGCTTAAGGCGTTTATGCAAGTGAAACTGGGTAGGGAATCACATTTTGACATGAGTTTGCTCTAGTGCAGGCTTACTTCCGTGACGACCTGTAGTTACTCCTGATGATCAGGTGGGCCTTGGCTTAATAACGGTCTGTGTAGAAGAGGTGAGTACTTTGTGGTAGCAAATAATTTTTTTTCTTTCCTCCCTTTGCTTCTGCAGTGTTAGATGGGTGTGTGGGGGAATGTGTCATGATATAGGGGGAGGAGTGGGTAGTGTGGTAGTTTGTGTTTGTGAAAGACCTCTTTATTGAATAAAAAAGTGGGAAAGAATAGAAGGGAAAGGAAAAGTATTGATAGGGCAGTACGGGTTATTGGGGTTGTCTAGGTTGGATTTCAGTTACATGCTTAGGGTGACTGGTATGTTTTAATCTCTTGGTAGTATTTCAGCGTAATAGGTTGTTTCGGTAGACCCCTCCTCCTTTTTCTTTTCTGTGTTTCTCTCAGCAAAGTAGTCATTGGTTTAGGATTATTTGGGCCATGTTTTAATTTTTTTTTCCCTTCGTTACAACAAAGTACTTGTTGGTTTGCTCAGATTGTTCAGAGCTGAACCACAAATAGTTTAGTGGGTTGCAAGTCTGTAGCTCAACGATGCCACACTGCACATTTGGGATGCGCCAATAACCACTGGAAATAGGATAGCAAGGGCGGATAGTTCACACTCTTTAACCATACCTGCCTGCCAGCAAAGTTCTTGCCAAAACACTTCTCAGCCTGGTGCTTGCCTTTTCTTGAAATTGGAGGGTGATGCCCCACTCCCCCCGGCTTAAATGATAGTATATTAATTTTAAGTGTTTCAAAAACGCGAGCAACAAGGCTGCGAATAGTGGGTAAATTGTTTTTTTCTCTTTTTTTATGTGGCATGGAGTGTATTTGATATTTATGCATATATTTACTTAAAAAATTCTACAGGGGACAAAAAAAAACATCTCACATCTGGACAGCTACAGTTAAACAATGATTGTTGGGAATCAAACAGCCAGAAAACAAAAAACACTGGTTTCTATGGTTCCTTTTGCCTTTTGAGGCATCACAAAGGTAAAGACAGCTGCATCCTTTAGTGAATGCTGTGTGATGTCCACAGGTGGTGTGTATGATTCTGCATTCCCAGCTATGACAGATGAGTTAAAGAAATTGAGTACTACCAGCAGAACCACGGCAAATACTGGGGCTGGGTAGGACTGCAAAGGTATAGTCTGAAATGCGGTGTGTACTTGGGGGAGTACCAGGAGATAGGAGGGACAGCACTCTTCTTGGATTATGGGTAGCAGCAATGTTAAAGAAGATGTTAAGCTAATTTTCCCTGTTACTTTTAGTCATGCTGTTTTTCAGGACTATTTGGGCCACCATACGTTACAGTTCCTCTTAGACGATGTCCTTTCAGTTGAGCGGTTGTCCAGGCCACTATGGCTCTGTGTTTTATTTTCATTTACCTTCTGGTGTAGGTTTCATTTGCATGTCTTTTCTACATGGCAGAGATTTGCACTATCAGTGGATCTTTAGGTTTACAAACTGCTCCAGAAAACTATCAAAACTTTTAAAGATGTTAATTTAATTTTGTTTCAGGTAGTTATCCTTCCATTTATTATGTATGTGATTGAGCAGTGTTTACATCAGCTTGCATTGCTGAGTAGTTATAGTTAGGGAAGAAATGCTGGGTACCTGTCTTGCTTGATTAATTTGGACTGCATTTTATGAAAGCAGAGGTAGGGATGCTCTGCACGTGTAATAATGTCACTTTTATTAACTACAGGGGAACTTTTGGTTCTTTAATGGTGTGCAAGGAACACCATTTTTTTTTTTTTTTTTTTTTTTTTTTTTAGGATCTCAACACAATAGGCAAAGATGAGTGCTGGAACAGGATGACTGTCCACTAGCAGAAAAATTTTTAACTGTTTATACAAAATCAGTAGAATGTCCATGGTAGGGACTGACTGGGTATAGTTAGTGAAGTGTAATATGTTCTTTAGGTTTTCTATTTTTCATTTGGCTGATGATGTGTGGTCTGCAGGAGCAGCAGTTTTTCGGTCTGTTCATGGGCTGGGAAGCAACTACAAATAGCAGTTCATTGCTGTGCATGCACAGTGCAGCTGGAGCCACTTAACCATGAATGGGTGCTCCTGCTTGAGTCCATCCCTCACTACCGTGACCATGAATGGGTGCTCCTGCTTGAGTCCATCCCTCACTACCGTGTCATACTTCTCAAATGTACAGATTTTCACAGACTGTCCAGATTGTTGCTTCATAGGTTTGCGCATTTTCATAAAAATGATTTCTGGCTATTTAGTGGCAAATTATTAAAGACTGATGTTATTAAACAGAGGGGAACATAAGCGTTAGCACTAGAGCACGGAAGGGGTCTAACTTTTAACAATGCTCTTAAAACTGGGAGAGGTTTATGTTGACAGTGGGTGGGGCAGGCAGTTTCAGGGTGGTGGGGGTGTCAGATGTTTAGTGAATATCTAATTCAAGGCTCCATAATCTGTTGTATTGGCAAAAGTGTGCAAGGGTTCAAGGGTTTCATTTTCTTTACTCTGATTATTTCTCCTTCCATCTCCAGGGTGAGCAATGCTGCCATTTATAGTGTAGCACAAAGGGGCAAAAGGTGGAATGCTTTTTAATGGCTCATTAACAACTTTAATTGTGAGGCTCATATGACAGTTAACAGGTGATTAGTTTAGTTATAGAACAGGCCTTTATTGAACTCATGGTTCAGTTCGCACATGAACTGCTGTGGGCCTAACTGAGGAACGTTCCCTGGGATGTGCTACACCTGAGAAGTATGGGTATGTTATGGAGGTATTTCACTTGTCCACAGGCATCTTAACAATTACTTCTGTATGCATATTGCATTAGGGATTCTTGTAGAACAAAGCAGCTCAAGGGGGAAGCTGCCAAGGTTCCATTGTCTTTGGGATGGAGGGTGTGGGCCATTGTAGTGACTGGGCAGTTAATGAACACGGTAGGCCTTTGACAGTGCTTAATGTTGTCATTAAAAAGTTATGGTTATATTTGTGCTGAGAGTTTACAGTTTTCTTTTCTTTTGTAGGTGGGGAGGTGCAGAGTGGGCCTTGGTCGGTGGCTGAAGGAAGTAAGCCTGAAAGGTGATGGGAGACTGTTGCAGTGGATGCCCTGGTCACCGGAGTGGTGCACAATGAGGTCACAGAAGGAAGTGCATAGAGTGAGCCATTGTCAGTGGCCTGATGGAACCAGAGATAAAAGGTAATGGATTCTGTTGGGGTGGATGTTCTGGTGGCTGAAGTGGCGCACAGTGAGGTCACAGGTAATCTTACTTTATTCATGTTCATTAAGGCACATCAGAGTTACCATTGTTTGGGGTAGTGTGGGGGCAAGTGGCAGATAGGTTGGGGGCAGGGTAAAACAGGGTCGGGGTTGTTTATGGGGTGTATGGGGTTCACACAGGTGGAGTAGAGTCACAACAATCATAGGATCATAAAAAGTTATTAGGCTAATGGCTCTAGGCTTCTTACAAGCTAGCCAAGTACAGTCATTACTTCTGCATGCAGCACCTCTTTCCCCTTTCTAAGAGGGGATGGGTGGAACCCTTGGAATGATTTTAGTTACTCATCCAGTTGTTTAATTTGTGTTGTAGAGGGCCAATGATATGTTCTGCTTGACAGGAAGCCGGAGTTTGTTTCAAAGGTATGGCATCTTCGGGTAGACAAACCTGTCCCTCAATTAGGTACTGGTTTTTGTATCAGGTATGCTTCTTTATGATATATCAGTGAACAAATGTGTAAGTCAAGAATAAATTGAAGCTTTTTTTCCCCCTAATGACTGTTTACGTTGTTAAAGCAGGATATGAAGTGTAGTACTCTTTCATTTATATATATTGTTGCAACATTGCATGGGATGGTAGGATTATCAAATTCATGGCAATTTTTTTGAGAGAAAAAAATAATGAAGTTATTAAAATATGTGTACTTTTTATATTGTATCCAGTAAACTTTTTAATATATGCTAAAGATGATTATAATTAGTTCATATGAGCTTATGCTCATTTGCTGTTTTGTTACTATTTTTACTGAATCCCTGTTCAATTTGATTGTTAATGGCCTAGAATTTGAACATGTAATATTAATTCTTGTGAGATCACAAACATGCCTTGCACTTTTTAAAGCTTATCATTACAGATAATGTAATAGTTATTTAAAGGTAGATATTATGTGCAGAAGGCAGGTGTTGCTATAGGTGTAGCAGTGGTTCCCAGTTATGCAAATTGTTTTAATGGATGCATAGATGGGATATTTCTTTCAGTCAAAGCCTTTAAATATTACAATTTTAAGATATTTCATTTCATTGCTGATGTTTTTATTCCTTATTAATAATCATAAAATGGTTTAGAAGAGCTCTATCACTACATCAGTTTAGCTAGGTAGTACTTAAAGTATACCTTCTAGTATAGATGTTAAGAAATATTTTTGTAGATACCCATATTCAGAAGGATTTTGTTCTTAAATGTGCCTAGACCAATTTATTAAGGAAACAAAAACTCAAGGGTAATTATTTTCAAAGCGAGTCTGAGCTTTTTTATATTTCTAGACAACTATAGAATAAAATTTATTCCATCATAATGTGGGTGTTGTAAAACAGGGTTTTAAGACTTGTAGACATGTAAGTGCATTAACTGAGGATACCTCTGCAAAGGTGTTTGGTAGAAGACCACATGTATATAAAAATATACACTAACATGCACACACACACACACACACACACACACACACACACACACACACACACACACACACACACACACACACACACACACACTGAAACATTTCTCAGTGGGGGAGAGATTTATGTAGGTAAATTATATACAGCACTGAAGATTGCTTGTAAAGGAGCTGTCAGTTAAAAATACATTCAATAGTAAAGAGAGGGAATGGCATGAAGAAGGTTCTTGGGTAATAAGTACCTTCTTTGTTTGTGTGTTTTTCTACCTGTAAGTATGTCTTGGATATGTCGACTTGTACTTATTCTTTGCTGAGGAAAGTATATATTTCAAGAATTTATTAAAAGTTTAGCATGAGGTGCATTGTTTTGTAACCTTTTTCCAAACTTATATTGCCTTTTATGTGAGAGGCAGTATGAAGGTTATGTTGCAGAACATATATTAACATTTTAATACAGTGAAAATAATAAAATTTAGAACGTATTGTTAAACACATTGTGCATTGTTATTATGCTTTAATGCCTGTATTCCATATTCTGGAAAGAGGCAGTCTGTCTGACAGAGAGATATTAATTTACTTGTGATGAGGGAATATTACTAGCTGATACAGTCTGGATGCCAGTCACTATCCAGGGGTTAATGAAGTCATTATTTTAAAGCCCTGGTTGAGAACTTGAGCATTAACACAGAAAGTGGTTTTCAACCGGATTTAATTATTTAACTGATATCTGGCATAAGAATGGAATGTTTATATCTAAGTAGGCTTACACAGACTAATGAATTACCCAAATACAAAAGTGTTCACTATGTACTTACAGAATGTTTAGTTGAGATGTTCAGTACCTTAACATTATTATATGAAGATAGTCACAAGGGATACTTTCTGTGTCATTCTACAGAAGTGAATTACCGGAGACAGGGCAGTGATTCTTTAAAGTTTAACTAAAATACCTAATTGTATTCCCATTTTTAATATTTCAGAAATTAATGCATTCCATCATGCAGTTCTACATTATTCAATTTCTTCATATAGAAAATATTTAAGTATTAAATATTAAGTACAATAGAGTATTATAAAGGAAGGCACTTAAGGGTTTAACATCACTCACAGCCTTACTAATCATGACAATAAGATACCCTCTTGCTAAAAACAACACACTTAAAAACTTTACCTCATCATCAAAATTACCATTATCTGACACTAATCTCGACAATCAAACAAATTGTCCCTTAATCAAATTCCACTTTTACCAGGGAGGATAACTATTAAATGGTAAAAAAATATTGGAAAAGGTCCCTTTTCTATAAGTACTAGATTCATATCTACCCCAATAGTTGTTCTTTTTAAAAGTAACCTCACAAAAAGCTATTCTATCAAAATTATAATTATTAGTAAATTTCAAAAACTGAACTGTATGGTTGGATAGCCTATGAGCTCATTCATCAAATAAATGTCCTCCCCAAAAAATAAGATGTATAAACAAATATTTCACGTCTATATGCACACAATAAATCTGATTGTTATAAGAATTAACAGTGATTTGGGGTAAACATTGCCAAGAATTCCTTAAAATATGCAGTTTGTCATAATTTCATAGGTTGGTACTAGGCTATCGGCCCTAGGGCTGATGCAAGTCTAGCCATAGCAATTTCCTGGATATTTCTTCCCACAATATTTATTTCCCTGGACCTCGGTCTAGCAGGCCGACTGACATGATCCCTGGGGTGAATTTCCTATCTCCCATCCAATCGTCAAGGTTCCTTTTGAAGAGGGCCAAGGAGGTGCACTGCTTGACATGTATGGGCAATCTATTCCAGAGTATGGGGAGTCTCTGAGTCAGGAACCTATCCCTCCAGCATGTTTTGTTCATTGTGATGACAAGGTTTAGATCCTTGGAGCGTGTGGCTCTGAGGGATTGTGATTTCTTTAAGTGGAGCATGTCCAACAGCTCAGGGTTTGACATGGCCTTGTATGTTAAGCAGATATCACCTCTGAGTAGACGATATGCCACAGAGTATATCTGGAGTTTTTTTAGATGGTCAGTATAGGGCATCTGCTTTAGGCCTGTGATTCTTTTAGTAAGGTATTTCTGCGGCTTTTCCAGCTGTTGCAGATGTCTTGTGAGGTAAATACCAAACGAGGTGTTGTACTCTATAATGGGTCTAATGAAGAATGAGTACAGTGGGACAATGACCTCCTTTTTTCTGGATGAAAAGCCCTTAGTTATGAGGTGTGCAACATAGAAGGATTTCCTGACTGTTGTGGCAATGTGGTTATCGAAGGTGAGACCACTGTCCACCTGTGTCCATAACTCTCTCATCACACTTTTAGTGTTTAGTGTACTGCACCCTTTGTGGTAATTTATGCATACGTGTTTTTTCCCTAAGGGGATAACTATACATTTCTTGGTATTAAACTTGAGCCCATGGCTCTGGCACCAAGCATCTGTTTCTGTAAGGCCCTTTTGTAGAATATCCACATCATTTGGGGATTCAGTAATGGCTCCCAGTTTGCAGTCATCTGCGAACTTTGTTAGCCAGAGTCCCTTAGTGTTGGCCTGAACTTCAGAGTAGTAGATGCCAAACAAGAGCGGTCCCAGGACTGAACCCTGAGGTACTCCACTTGTCTGGAGCTGGATTTGGAGTCAGCTACTTTTACAATCTGGGTTCTGTCAGTAAGCCAGTTTGCAACCCATCAAGTGACATAGGGATATATGCCCAGCTTAGTAAGATTATCTATGATTCCAGAGTGGGGGAGGTGTCGAAGGCCTTGGCGAGGTCCAGATAGGCTATGTGGACTGCCTTACCCTCGTCCTCAGCTCTGGAGACTGATTTGAAGAAGTCAGTCAGGTTCAGGAGACAAGATCAGCCCTTCACAAACCCAAACTGGGTGGAGTCCAGTGTTTGAAGGCTGCCAATGTCTTTGTTTATAAGTTCCATGATAATACATTCCATGCCCTTGCAGACCAAGATCATCAGACTGAAGGGACGGTAGTTCCCGGGATCCAAGGTGGATCCCCCCTTGTGGAGTGGGATATTGGAAATCTGACCATAGTGAAAACTTTATTCAATTCATGATCTACCCATTTAGCTAGGGTCTCAGTCTTAGACCCCCTGTAGCCACTATAAGGTGTAATGGGGGATTCATGACATCCTTATGGGTTTTGGGAATTCCAAAAATAGATGGCACCAATGGTTTCTTAACAGTCAAATAGTCAGAAATTGTTTTGGAAATCTGACCATAGTGAAAAAATATCACAGTCAGTGGTCAGTTTTCCTATAGGCAATGGGGGATGGAATGCTTCAAACAGGCACTGACTATTGGCTCTAATAAATGGCAGGATGAAATACATTTACTTTGTGAAATGAAGGATATTGTTTTGACAATTTTTTTTTTTTTTTTATTTGATGGTGAATATTATAAACAGACTAAAGGAATAGCCATGGGGCCTCTTTGACTCTAGTTTTTGTTAATATTATTGTATGGATTTGAAAGACATCCTCTTTTGTTAACAGTGATTATTGGAAGTACATTAATTTATATCCAAGATACTTAGGTGACATGTTAATTTTTTTTTTTTTGGGGGGGGGGGGTGGTCATATTGATTTGTTGAATTAGTTCATAGGCTATATAAACAATGCAGTTCAGTTTTTTTAAATTTACTAGTAATTATAATATTGACAGAATAGATTTTGTTGATGTTACTAAAAGAATAATGGTCACGGTAGACACAAATCTCATATTTATAGAAAATACACCTTCTTCAGTAGACTGTTTGCTTGTTGAGATTAGTGTCAAATAATGGTACTCTTTGATACTGAAGTAAAGGTTTTAAGTGGCTTTTATTTAGCAAAATGGTACCTTATTGACATGATTAGTAAGCTGTGAATGAAGTTAAATCCCTCAGATGGACAAGATACAAATTCATTTTGAATAGTGGAACTTTATTCCAACTTTCCACTGATAGGCAAAGGAATGACTATCAAAATGCTATGGTTTTGTCTTTTGAGACTGCCAGTGGACCTCTAAAGGATGTGTTTAATAAAATCTGGAAACTTATGGTTGTTTGAAGAATAAGTTAGGTGAATATCCAACTGTTTATAAAAGAGGTAAAAATATTAAAGAAAAAGTGGAAAATGGTAGGGTCACAAGTGAAACAAATGGCATGACAAAATGTGGTGTGTGTAGCCAATATAGACTAATTCATGAAGGGTCAAATATTATGACCAATTCCTATCCTTAATTACTTAACTACAATCCACTCTGCTACAGGCCCCATGAAGGCTCAGTGTCTCTCCAACCTAACACCACTCTTAAGTATCCAACTGCGGTACCACCTTTAACATTCTTGTAAGAAAAGCGCAGTCCGGGTCTGAACTGTCTGCAAACAGCTACAGTTAACTTTGAACCTAACACCACTCTTAAGTATCAAACTATGGTACCACCTTTAACATTCTTGTAAGAAAAGCGCAGTCCGGGTCTGAACTGTCTGCAAACAGGTACAGTTAACTTTGAACCTAACACCACTCTTAAGTATCCAACTGCGGTACCACCTTTAACATTCTTGTAAGAAAAGCGCAGTCCGGGTCTGAACTGTCTCCAAACAGCTACAGTTAACTTTGAACCTAACACCACTCTTAAGTATCCAACTGCGGTACCACCTTTAACATTCTTGTAAGAAAAGCACAGTCCGGGTCTGAACTGTCTGCAAACAGCTACAGTTAACTGTGAGTATGTGTCTACCTGTTTGAGCCAATATTCATTTTCCCCTGGAGAGCACTCTGCTTTGGCTTGTAAGCAGCCCCCCCACCACACACACACACACACACACACACACACACACACACACACACACACACACACACACACCTTCCACTTTCTCTTATTCCCTTCTGTTAGCAAATAGTATCCATAACCGATCAATACTGTGTGTTTGTTAATTTAAACTATGACCACAGTAGCCTACTGATACAAGGTTATCCTGTTTTTCCACCTGAGAAATTAAGAAATGACCTACAGTTTCAGAGAAGTCCTTGGTCAGTTGTGATTGTTTCTTAACACATACTTGGCTTTGCTTTGTGATTGTTTCCAGCCCACTCATATGAGCAACTAACAGGGTCTCTACCCGCTTCGCTCCCCACCCTGCCCCCTATTTCCTCCCGCCCCCAGTGGTCCCACCTTTATTGCACTCAAACCCCTCCCATCTTTCCAATAGCCAACCACAGCGCTAACCCAACACTACCTCCTCCATCTTCCCACTACTATCACACCTCCTCAACTAACATGTACAAGCATACCTTTCCTATGCTCACTGCATGCACTCTCTTTGCATATCTTACATCCTACCAAAGCTCCATCATTCCTCCACTCAACCACTACCACTGTACTACTACTCACACCACCACTCATGTCTCACCCTCACTCAGCTCCCCTCCCACCAACTCAAGAACCATCCCTATGCACCCCCCACATATTCTGCCAACTATATTACTCAAACATAAAGCATCCCTACAACTTAACATAGTAACCCTCCCACCATACCTATTACCCACAGAGCACAATCATAAAGTTTCCCTTATAAACAAACACATTCAAAAACTGAGAAAACTAATAATCTCATGCATATCAAAACTAGCCCTAAGTGGAGGCATCCACCCCAACCCTGGTCCTACCATCTCCAACCCCAATCCTCATAATCAGACTAGAAACCACAACTTCTCCCATATTACAGCCAACAGAAAGCCAAGTGACTTCCTTCTACTAAGCCTAAATATTAGAAGTATATTCAACAAAGTCCATGAACTCCATGCCGCCATAGACTTGTACTCCCCAGATATAGTCATCCTGACAGAAACCTGGCTAAAACCTTACATTACCAGTGAGCAAATACTCCCTACAGGTTACGGCATACTAAGAGTAGACCGGCTAAACAAAAAAAGAGGTGATGTAGCTATAATATTTAAACAGCATCTAAACATCCAGATCTTAAAATCATCAGCTCCACAAATAGGCAGTGAAGAAATAATATAGACCAACCTCAAAATTAACCAAAACAAAACCATCAACATAATTGGATGCTACTTCCCACCTGGCCAAAACATCCCTCCACTAGAAAACCTCCTCAGCTGGTCTACCCACCATCTCCCCCAAGAAACTATCATCTTAGGTGATTTCAATATTGGCTGGCAATCCTGTTCTGGCAACAATGCAACCCATCATGTACACCTTCATGGCTTCACCCAACTAGTCCAGTCACCAACCAGGATAAATAAAAACTCCAGCAAGCACACTACCCTGGATTGGATACTAGTCAGTAAGAGCCCCAGTCATATATAACAGGCTGCTTATCAGATAGCCTCAGTGATCACTCCCCAACATTCCTACTCAAAAAATACCTATACCAAGCTAAACCTGTCATCTACTGTCAAATACGTAAAAAACTAAATTTTAACCCACTCACATTCATCTCATCCCTCAAAGAATGTAACTGGCATCCTCTAAAGTACATCAGTCTAGATGACGCAGTTGAATTTTTTAATACTACCTTCCTGAACATCCTTAATTACCATGCCCCCATAAGATTTTCCAGAACCAAAGCACAACCCTCCCCATGGCTACAGAAAACCACTAAGTCAGAAATAAAAAACAGGGATAAAGCCTGGGAGCATTGGCGCAAAACCAAAACCCCCTCAGCTAGACAGAAATTCCTAGAACTACGCAATAGAGTCAAAAAGCTAATAACACAGGACAAATTCCAATACTACCAGTCTGCCCTAGACTCCTCACAACACAGCTCCAAACAATTCTGGTCCTCCATAAACTCTATCCTCCACCCAGGTAAAGTCAGTACCCCTCCTCCTAACATCCCTCACTCCTCAGAAAATATTGCTACCTCATTCAACACACACTTCACCCAAACCATACTATCACTAGCTAAACAACACAACCCCCTCCCCTCCAACCCACACCTTCAACTAGTAATCTCCCCACTGCCCTCTCTTTTTCTCCTGTACCTACCTCCAACATAAAAAAACTCTTAACTAAACTTAAACCCACCAAATTAGCAGCAGACAACCTCCCAAGTGAATACCTACAAATCACAGATGATGCTGTGGCCTACCCAGTATCCATCTTGATTAACCGATCTCTGTCAGAAAGTTACATTCCCACACTGTGGAAAGTATCACATATAATTCCCCTCCATAAAGGTGGACCCTCCGCAGAACTAACCAATTACCACCCCATAGCTATTCTCTCTCCACTCTCCAAAATACTAGAGAGATGCATACACTCTCAGGTCTCAGACTACCTCCTTACTAACAACCTCCTTTCCAGTACTCAGCATGGTTTCTGACCAAACCATAGCACCACCACTGCCTTCCTGTCCTTTACTAACACTATCCTTCAGCATACAAACAATGGCTATCTCTCCTCTGCTACTTTCCTTGACCTATCTAAAGCATTTGACATGGTCCCACACAAACAACTTATCTCTGTCCTCAATAACCTATCCTTCTCACAATCAGTCACCAACTGGTTTCCCAGTTACCTGTCTGACCGCCAACAATCAATTGTTTGGCAGAATGACATATCTCCCCAACTACCTTTCTCCATAGGGGTTCCCCAAGGATCCATCCTTGGACCCCTACTCTTCTCTGTTTACACCAATAATCTAACCTCTGCCACCAAACATGGCACACTCATACAATACGTAGATGACTCAACCATCATCTGCTCAGCCCAGTCCCTACCAAAACTGCAAAAAGTCACACAGGAAGCCTTTTCCTCTGTTGAAACATGGCTATCCGATGCCCAATTAATACTCAACCCAAACAAAACTAAACTACTCATCTTCCAACCCACCAAACATACTCAAAACAACTCTCACTTTAACATCACAGCTAAAGACAACACCACTATATACCCAACTGAAATAACCAAATTGCTAGGAGTGGAAATAGACAATAAACTAAAATGTGACATTCACATATCCATGACCATAAATAAAGTCCACAAAAAACTAGGAGCGTTATACAGAAATAAGCAATTTCTCAGCAAAGCAGCAAAGATTTCAATAGCAAATTCCCACCTTATCTCCACCCTACTTTATGACTCTCCAATATATACCAACCTAAGGCAATGTGATCTAAACAAGCTAGAGACCTGCTACAACAAAATCGCCAAATTTGCCACAGGGGCATCCTACCGTAGTCACCACTGTCTCTCACTTGCTGAACTGGGATGGCTTGAACTCCCTCGCCTCAGTCAGTGGTATCAACTCTCACTCACCCACAAACTAGTAAACCATCCACTAAATGTCCCATTCCTCCAGAATCTACTCCAACCCTATCGCACCACCAGACCACTAAAATCCAGCAACAAAAATCACTTGCAGATCACTAAAGCCAATAACTCTGCTGGTGAAGCACTATTCTCTTGCGCCATAGCCAAATTATGGAACTCACTCCCACCCACAATTACCTCCGTACCATCATGCACCCACTTCAAAACATTACTAAAAGCACACCTAAAAACATTCTGGCTATGCCCTTGCAACTCCCACTCTAATATTATCCACCCCATCCAACTACTACCTTTCTTTCCACTCCAGTAACTACCTTCATTATAGCAAGCTCGGATGCTCATAAGCCTAATACTTATTATACAGCAGGAACTTCTCATTGTAACATTTGTTAATGTCTGTTATGTACTTCACAGATAAAGATTCTAGTTGTCTACTGATGTACTATGTTCTTCATCTGTAAATATGTTGTAAGTAATTGCTATGTTAAATTGTTAATCGCTATGTAATCCAATGTAACTACTGTCTGTTTATTTTACTGTGGAGCTTTTCTCCCCGGGCCTCCACTGAAAATGAATGGACCTACGTCCAGTCGGACACTCCCGGTCAACAAATTTAAATAAATAAATAAATAAATAAATAAATAAACAATGGTAGATTCAATTGGGATAATATACTTATCAGCTTGCCTTACATGTTCTGCATTTTATATAGGAAAAACAGAAGGACAACTGAAATTAAGAATATAAGAACATAATATATCCATTAGGAAAAAAAGATAAAAAAATACCCTTTACATGCATTCAATTGTATGTAATGATTTTACGACTTTTTTTTTTTGATAAAGTTCAAATGATGGAGAGAGATGGCTTATGGGAAGCCAGATTAGAATCAAAGGAATTATTTTGGCAGCTTAAATTGAATGTTGCCTGTCCACCAAGTTTTAATGACAAGATATTTTTAAACAGTATTTTACAGCTAAGAGATAAAAAGATATGACTGTTATTAGTATGTTTTTATATTACATAGTTTATATAGATTTTAATTTTTGAAAACACCTTTTAGCTATTATAGACATACATACATTTGCAAAAAGGAAAATCTCTGTTCACCATTGTTCAATCTCAAACAGCTTATAATGATATTTTGCATTTCTGACCTTTTGAATTTGATATGCTACAATTTGGCAGGATGCCCATTCAATATCTACTAGTGAGAGTCTCAGCCATGCCTCTATGCATGTACGGATGCACAGATTTAGTTATTTGTTTTCTATTCACGTTCATAGGGTGGCCGCTGTGGTGGAGCAGTTAGCATTGCCACCTCACAGCAAGAGGTTCTCTGTTTCGATCCTCGGCTGGGGTACCTTCTGTGCAGAGTCTGCATGTCCTCCCTGTGGTCGCATGGGATTCCTCCGGGTGCTCCAGTTTACTCCCACATCCCAAAGATGTGCTGTAGGTGGATTGGATACTGTAAATTGGCCCTAGGTGTGAGTTCGTGAGTGTGTGTGCCTTCTGTGGAAGGTTGGGCGCCGGGCTGGCAATGCAACACCATAAAACTCCACTGCCAATCATGAGCAGACAGGTGATCTGCTGTGGTGACCTCTAACTGGGAAAAGCCAAAAGGAGAAGATTTTCTGTTCAAGTTCATACACATTATGTTTTGTTAATTTCAAATATCACATTAAAAATATAAAATACACTAGACATTTTTTAATTTAAAATCAGTACTATTCTGCTTAAAATGAGAAGCAGAAAAATATATAAGCAAAATTCTAATTAGCAACTATATCCTACACTTTAATTTTGAGTAAATGTAACTTAGGTATATATATATCCACATTTTAACTACGTGTGCATCCACTTAAAGACAATTTAACTTAATGTCTGTTTTTTTCTTTCATTCAGCCACACTTGCAAGCCTCATCTGACTCCTCTAGCAGCCCTGCAAAAGCTGTTATCATGCAGAGTTTACTTGGTAAGTAGGGAATGGAAATAAAATATCAGTCTCCTTTTAACATCCCTACACATCCACATTGCATGCACTCGGTGATAATACAGATTTGCATGGCATCTCAAGTGCTACTGTTGAAACAAACTCTTGACGATGTCACTGTGGAACTTCTAATCCACCTTCCGTCAGGGGATTGCTATGAAGAAGCTCTCTAACCTAGACAATTTATTATCTAATTTCAAAGTAAAATATAACAACGGGATTCTAATTCTGCTGCCTACCTTATCAGCAAGCCATGTGATCACATTATCACACTCACTGTGCTAAAGTACTACTGACTGGATAACATTTATTTTATTTTATGGGTTTTATACAAGTGAAAAAGCATTTTATTTTTGTATGTGGATTGCCTCACTGCTGCGATACCAGTGTAATTCAGTAAAATACTGTGTTTATGTTTGCTGTTTATTAAATAATAAATAGGCATTTTCAGTAAATCCTTCACATCTGTCTTGTCAAAAGAAAAATAAATATGAAAGTGCCAGTTTGGAAATGGAAAACAATAAAAGAGTGAATAAGGATAACAAACTTCACAAGCTAAGGTAGGACAAGGCTGAATGTCGAATTTGGATATCACCCAGAAGATGGCCAAATATTTATTTAGTAATTACAGATGTCAGACAAGGTGTCAACACGTCCATGGACCCTTTTCAGTCATGACCCAGGTTTGAAAGAAAAAAAAAACAGCCACACATATACATGATTAATTATAAACTTTCACTACTACATGAAGATATGAATAAAGCGTTTTTGTCATGATGTGGCTGTTGTAGTTTTACATGAATGCTGGTATCATTCTGGAAGTAAAGAAGGAAATGCTATTTAAAATAAAGATTATATTTCTGAAAAAAGACTGTAGCTTTCTTATTCTCCTGTTTTTATAACCCAAACAGTTTGCCAGAAGGATGTGATGAAGTCCTGATTGGGATATCAGTAGAAATTGTTAGATTATTCTGGCTGAAGTTATTTACCTCAGATTTAGTCACACCTTCACTTCAACTTCACATCATAGGTTAGTAAGTAAGCTTCAAGAGATGGGGAATAGTAAAAGAACAGTACAATTAGTTCAGAAAGAACGCATGATAGTAGTGATGAAGAAAGCTCTGTGTGAGGGCAGAAGATGACCAGTGGTATGCTACAAGTGTACATGATGTGACCAATTCTTGTCTAGCTAACAGAGCTAGTTATGGACTAAAGAAAAAAGTATACAAGAGATCGGGGAAGACTGATTGGAATGAGAAGAACTGTGACATCTGAGATTTAATGTAAATTATTATAAGTTGCTGCACGTACTGCAGAAATTCAAGTGTATAGTGCACACTGGGGAGATTTACCTAATGGAGTGAGTGAGTAAGAAAATGACCTCAGAATGACAGCACCAATGCATCATTGCATGCAAAATGAAAGATTATGTAAATCAGTAGTGTGCTGCAAAGTGTCTTCAGGAAAATCTATGTCAGGCATGGTGAGGTTATTATATATATTATGCACCATCCACACCTCCTGCTACCTAAATATGCCAGCTCTGAGATCACACTACAGTGAGGAAATGGGAGAATTTCCTGTTCCGCGCTGTATGCAGATCTCCGTTCAGAATTTCAGAGTTTTAAAACTTCGATCATATGGTCTCGACCATATGAAATCTGAGGTTTTGAGAATTCAAAATTCTGAAGGGAACCCATCGATAGCTATCTCTTTATATATATATATATATATATATATATATATATATATATATATATATATATATATATGGTTACCAAGATCGAACTTTATATGCTCAGCATTACCTATGGTTGACAGTTGTGTGATAAAGGATGATCCCTTGGGAAGATTAATATGCAACTTCCTTGGAGATCGTATGATACTGGAAGTAGTATATATAATTAAGAAGGGGTGTGGGGGGCAGAGGGGGATTTGCTCCTGTAAAAGACAGTTTGTTTTATTACAGCATGTTCAGAAGAGTAACCTTTCACATTCTGACATTATCAGGGAGAAGTTAAGCATGTCAGCATAACACCATTTTGACGAATGTCAATACAAAATACACACACACACACACACACACACACACACACACACACACACACACACACACACACACACACACACACACACACACACACCAAAATTCAATCAGTCTAAGGAATGTATGGAGAAGAGCAACCCAAGAACAGCAGGCTGGTTTTGAAAATTCATCTTCAGTGCCATCTGTAAAATATGCTCTGCACAGTTTAAATGCAGACTATTTTCTATAAAATATGTCATCATCTGCTTGATGTAGCGACATTATATGACTTTCTTATGCAGCAGCCAACTATTTAATTTTCTCATTAATTTCTATACTAAATACCGGTTTCAAATGTTGGATGCTGACCTTGAGACTCATCACTATCAAGATTTTTTTTTTCTGGAGTAAAAACTATTTTCTTTTCTTTGCTATAAGCAATATAACTATGGATCTATACTTCTTTCTGGATGTCAAGGAAATGCTTCATTGTTTCACTGCAAATTTGCCTCTAGTGCCTTAATTTGCTATAATTTTTGGATATTGCTTATGTTAGGAGTGGTCTTGTAACGTAACTTCAAGATTTCCTTCTAATTTACTTCACAACAGATTTATTTTGTTAGCCCCAGCATCCTCTAATCCATTTTATTAAATTTGTTTTTAAATGCAATTCAGGAAAGGACCTGCAATGTCTCATTTGCATCCTGGAGTAAATACATAAGCACAAGGGCTATTTTAAGAATTATATGTCTCTCTGCTAAAATAGAAGTGCATTATGATGCAGTCAGTTTGAATATGTGAGAAACTGCATTAAGATTTTTTTGAAGGCAGAAATAAGTTTTGTATGATAGGGTGACAATTTTTGGAGTTGAAAAGCTGTGACATCATGTTTCATTATGTATTCAAAAATTATAACATTTAGCTTTCTTTCCTTAAAATTCTAGTCTTGCAGATGTTTTTAATCAGATTGGATGGAGCAGTGGTGCAGCGGTTGTGTTGTTGTCTCACAGCAATAGGTTCTCTCAGAATATCTTGATTTCTGCATCCTGTCACTGTAACCATGCTGAGAAGTGTAAATATTTTTTTTCAACTTCAGTAAGCAAGCTTGTACTATGTAATCTGCTTTTTTGTACTCACTTTATGTACTCTTTGAATTGCTGTAATTTACTTTAATGTACTCACTTTATGTACTATTTAGATTGCTGTAGTTTACTTTAATGTAATCACTTTATGTGCTCTTTAGATTGTTGCATGTCTTTAACTAGTTATTTGTACTCTTGTGGAGCTTTCCCCCCAGGCCTCCACTGAAAAAGGGCTTTTGCTCAGTCGGACACTCCCGGACAAACAAATGTCAAATAAATAAATACACTAAATACAATTTATATAAATATATATGTTTTCCTGTCCCCACCCAACTCCTATATAGCTTATGATTGTCCTCCCTTCTTTCTCATTCACTCAGCACTGGATTTCCCCTGCTATTTCTTCCTAACCAGTAACTGCCTCATGTGACAACTCACAAATTTAGCCTTCTGAGTGCTATGGAAGTTGATTTTCTCCAGGGAGTGAGAGAGCCTATGGGAAGTTGTTAGCAATGAACTCAAAGAATTCATATTTGAAAAATACTGTAGCTCTGTGGAATTAGACTGAGCAATGATATCAGGGCATCATCAGGACTCACTACAATTTTTTATCTGAAATGATGTGCAAGGATCATGGCCTTCAGCAGAGGTCACAGGCATTCAGTTCCTCCAAGCCCTCCCTCTAGGGAGACAAGAGATGAATATCAGTTGCACTATCCTATCTTACCCCTGGTCAGCCTAACAATCACCCCAATCTACTCCTGAATTCAGTTTAACAGTGACATAGATGGTTAACACTGTTCTGTGCCATCAGGTTAGCCAAGTACAATAATCATTTTCTTAGCAGCAATTTAGAGAAACTAAATTTGAAACATAGCATTTGGGCTCCAGGTAAGATTGAATGAGCCACAATATTTAAAAAAAATGCACAGAGCAGGTTCTACAGAAAACAAACTTAAGTTACTATCTTCAAAATACTACCATTAAAAGGAAGATGAAAAAAGGGTGTGTTTGTACACAGTACAGGAACACTAATTGGATAAAGGGGGGTGTATATTAATTCAGCAAGGTTCATCAAATTCTAACCATCGAACATGCACTTCAGCGAATGTTGTCACTGAAAAGAAATTTAAACAGGGAAACTAAGCACTTGGCCAAAACAACACCAGAATAGTGACAACAGTATGTAAAACCTACCAAAGTGGTAGCTTCACACCTCACAGTCCAAATACCAACTCTGAGATCGCATTACAGTAGGGAAAAGGGCACATTTGTGCTGCTGGCCAACTGCTTCCTTTCCCTATGTAAACTTTTTTCTTCTATATTAACATTCACTGAAATGAACATTCAAAGGTTACGATTCGATGAAGAAAGGTTCGCTGAATTGAACCTTCAATGAATTAATATAGACCCAATAAAAGGCACCCGAGTCCACAAATCCTGAAGCCTGCAGAATGGAATAATTGAAATTCATCATTAGTAGATTTCAAGCATTTAATACTTAGAACCTAGAGAAAGTGAAATGTTAAGTTTAAGATATAACATGCATACACATACAGAGAAAGCAAACAAATTATAAAAGTGAAAAATGATATGTAAGTGTGAATGTGCATGTGTGTGTATCTTTATATATATATATATATATATATATATATATATATATATATATATATATATATATATATACTTATATACTTGCATATATATGTGTGTGTGTGTGTGTGTATATCGTTTTATATATATATATATATATATATATATATATATATATATACTAATATATGGGTCTGTGTCCTAAAACTGAAAAGTCGTAAAACTGAAACTCATAAGATCAAACCCATGTGACTGAAAACTCATAACACTGAAAACATTATCCATTAGATATATACTCTAAAGACATGTTTTACAGGGTGTACCCCAACTTCCCCCCTTACTTATATATAACTCCATAATCACACAACAGTGGAGAAAAGAAAAAAACACAAGAGTTAATCAGTGCTTTAGAACAAATATGGACATCTACAGATCTAGGGATACAACATGATGCTGACCATCACACTTCACACTTACTGTGCTAGACTCACTTCCCTAATAGCTCCCCTGGGAAGAAATTACACCGTTGCATACATTCTACATAATTCTATACAGTTCTACAATTTCCAATGTTTTGAGATTTCAGTGAAATAGTGAAAGAGGTATCAGTGTTATGAGTTTTCAGTGTTATGATAGGGACCCTAAGCAGACATAATAAATAAATCAGAGGACATTGAAAACTGATATTATGAAATATATATTAATTTTCTAAATCCTGTCTACCCATGTTAACTTGGAACTTGCTCTTCCCAAGGCATTACTTTACTCCTATGCAATAGTCCTCTTCTTCTGTATAAAAAATGTTAGCTATCTAATGTATATTATTATCATTGTACAGGAGATTTGTTAAGCATACATCTTCAGTGTAATTTCCCTCCTCTCTTCTCCCTCGCTCTCTCTCTCTATATATATATATATTATATATATATATATATATATATATATATATACCTATACATACTACATATATATATAGCATGTGTGTGTGTGTGTGTGTGTGTGTGTGTGTGTGTGTGTGTATATATATACACACACACGCACACTTATATATATATATATATATATATTTATATATATATATATATATATATACATATATATATATATATATATATATATATATATATATATATATATATATATAATATTTATTTATTTAACGTTTGTTAACTGGGAAAGTCTGACTTGGAATGAAGCCCATTTTCAGCAGAGGCCTGAGGAGAAATGCTTCAGATGCATGTCTTTGTAACATGGGAGGAAAGCAGAGCACCTGGAGGAAACCAACACGAATGCAGGGAGGACATGCAGACTCCGCACAGAAAGCACCCCAGCCAAGAATCGAACCAGAGAACCTCTTGCTGTGAAGTGACAACACTACCACTGTGACATTCAATGTGTGTGTGTGTGTGTGTGTGTGTGTGTGTGTGTGTGTGTGTGTGTGTGTGTGTGTGTGTGTGTGTGTGTGTGTGTGTGTGTGTGTGTGTGTGTGTGTGTGTGTGTGTGTGTGTGTGTGTGTGTGTGTGTGTGTGTGTATGTATCTGTATGTATGTATGTATATATATATATATATATAGATACATATGTGTGTGTGTGTGTATTTTCCACAAACCTTGTGTTATATGATGGCTTTACCGAAAGAGGAGGAGTCCTTTACTAGATGTGATCAATTAAGCTTTGTGTTCAAAAGGCCCAAGTAAAGGAGTTTACAGTAATAAAGATGAGAGCAACCCATTAAAGGGGATATGGATGAAATGTAGATGTTTTTTTCATATTGATAAGTGCTACAGCTAATAAGCTGTATGGGTTATATCCCACTAAAGACCCTACCAATTTACTGTCATTAACTGGAAGGAAATGGATGTTTAAATAAGTCAGAACTGAGGAAAACCAAGTATACAAACATACTGAATTACAACATGAGAAGAGGAGAAGGTTTTGTGGGAAATAACAATGTTCTTTATAAGTATTACTGCTGCAGTTGCCTAAGCTATATGGGTTACAATTTTTGGCAAGAAGCAAAATAAACAGTCTCAGCAAAATGCTTGCAAGCAGAAGTTTAACAGGGTTCCAAAAAGAAAGCAAGAACTCCCACAATAAAGGATAGTCTAAACAGGTAGAATGACTGTATGAAGGACCCTGTCTCATCCTCCCACCATGACAGTCCTTATCCCTTCCACAAAATTTGATTCTTCATTTCAATCTTTGGCAACAGTTTGTTTAAGGCAAAAGGGTTCTGCTTCAAAAGGGTTTTAGATGACCATAGAAAGAAATTTCACCTTTTCAGGGAATTATTCCACATCCACTAGGCCAATCCCCTTTGTTCCCTCCTATCCTACAACACATGCTGTCTCATGGAGTAATGTAGTGTAGTAGTGGTGTAATGGTTAAGGTGTTTACCTTAGAAGCACAAGGTGCAGGGATTGATTCTCATAAGGGATAATTGGCTAGGCTTAAAATGGTCCATGAGGGCAGTTTGCCTAGTGCTAATCTATAATAGAAACAGTTTCTACTTCCTACTTGGAACAATGTTATATTCAGGAATGTTTTTGGTGCTAGAAGTAAAAAAATGCCTGAAGGTCAGTGCTGGAGTTTCTTTCCAAAACAAATATTTCATAGTGCCCAGTATCAAATTGCTTTCAGTTCACAACCTGTTACACCTTCTGCCTTATTTGCATTTTTAGTATCCTTAAATTTAAATGATTATCATCATTCCTATTCATCTAGAATTCAGATGTTCCTTAAGGATTTATGTGTCTGGATCACATTATCAGTTCTCTGCCTTACTTTTTGGGCTATCCAGTGCAGCAAGAGTGTTTACAAAGTGCTTAGCTCCTGTTATAGCCCATTGCAGGATATGGGGGTATCCACATTTTCCATATTTAGCTTAACTTTGCGAGTCTTTTTCAATCTGTTAAGAATCTCAGACTTGGATAACAGATCTCCTGCACAGGGTGAGATTCCAAGTGAACATTTAAAAGTAATTTTTGACTCCATCGCACTGGATTTTTTTTCCAGTGGTGTCTGTTAGACACCTCAGTGCAAATAGCTTTTATTCCAGAGGAAAAAAATATATCTATATTTGAGATCTATTTTGAGGGTTTTTCACTCAGATTTCATTCATTGTGAGGGAATACCTCAGGAATCTGGATTTCATGGCATCTATGATTCTTATAATGCCTCTTGAAAGACTCCACTTGAGAAAGATACAATGGTATCTGATGTCTCTTTGGTCCCAGCACCAATACCCATTATATTGTTAAATTCCACTTCTGAGATTTGTCAGAAAATAAATCACTAGGCAGATACATGAAATATCTCTTAATCCAGGTCTCCCCTTCTTTCCTTCTGCTCCAAAGTAGTCAGTCACCACAGGTGCCTCAGATCAGTGTCAAGGAGAATAAAAGTGCAAGGTATCTGGGACAACAAAGACAGATTCAAACACAAATATAAAATAGATGCTTGCTCTAATCAGGACAGTCAACTCTGTGAATGACCTTTAGTCCCCAGGATGGCTTCAAG
The DNA here is from genome assembly GCF_019279795.1 of Protopterus annectens. NCBI lineage: Eukaryota > Metazoa > Chordata > Ceratodontiformes > Protopteridae > Protopterus > Protopterus annectens. Next base: position 451,165,133 of record NC_056751.1, read on the forward strand.
TTGTTACAGACAATCCTACAGTGATGTGGTAAATAAACATGGCAGGGGGAACAAGGACAAACCATGTTAGCATGGGATACAGCTTTGCAGCACAGTCTCACTCTACATGCATCATACACTCTGTCAAAGCAAAACTGTGTGGCACTCAAGCTGAGCAGCACAAAGGCTAACTGTCACAAATGGAAACTAGAAGAGGGGGGTCTTCCAAGGTTTGATTCACCTGTGGGGAATTCCTCAGGTAGACCTTTTATCCTCCATTCTGAACAATCAGCTAGCAAAATTCTGCTCCACGACTCTATGCAAGAAGGCCTGGAAGACAAATGTTTTTTTCTTTCTTTGCAAATGACTTTTCTTATATGCTTTTCCACCCTTTCTACTGATATCCAGGATAGTTCTGAAAGTTCAGAAGAAACCTCCAAAATCACTGTGGTGACTCAGTTCTAGCCCAGGAAATAGTGGTTCTCTCTTCATTTGGAATTAACCAGAGGCAATTACCAGAGGCTTTCTTGCAGACTGGATCTATTCATGCAAGAACAGCTCTGTTTGATCCAACCTTAACCCAACTAAATTCAACTTAATGCATGAATGATAAGGTCTGAATACCTTTTAAGCAGTTATTTACCAAGGATGTGCAACAGATCCTAATGGAGTAAAGAAAGCCGGGTACTAGAAAATCTTATATTAGCTAATGGAAAAGGTTTTCTATTTGGTGCCAGCAACATAACCATCACCCATTTGAAGCTAGTGTTTCTTAGGTTTTACAATATCTGTGTGAGTTTCTGTCTTATGCCCTGTTTTACTCCTCTGTCAAGGTTAATTTGTCATCCATGTCAGCATTTCTGCCCATTGTTCCCTTCTTTTGAGACATTCTCATGGCAAAATGTTTTTGAAAGGGGTATTGCATAAGCTCCCTCCAAGGAAACCAATCACTACTCCTTGAGATCTTAATTTTGTTCTAGAGAAGATAACACTTGTTTCATTTGTACCAGCTCATCTGGCTGACTTGAGTTTCTTAATAAGGAAAACAGTTTTACTGGTTGCTCTGACTTCTGCAAGAAGAGTATTGGAATTGCAAGCTCTTATGGTGGATCAACCTTATCTCATTCTCCATACAGGTAGGGTCTATTTGAGAACTCACCTTTCTTATGTTCCTTAAGTGGTATCCGAGTTTACTGTAAGCTATCCATATCCCTTTACCTGTGTTCTGCTCTGAACTCCAAAGTGAGGGAGAAATTATACTTCATATTTAGATGTTCACAGATAATCCAGTACTATCTTTCAGAACTTCTAACTATTTGTTAATTTCTTCTGAAGTTAAGAAGAGACAACCTGTGTCTAAGCAGACTATTTCAAAATATTTGTTTCAGGCTATTTCCATTTTATCTCTTCCCACCACAATAAAACTATTCCAGGCAGGGTCAAGGCACACTCTTCTGGGCTTTGGCTTCATCTAAGGCAGTTTTGGAATTGGTTTGGACTCTAAAAGTATTCTAAAAGGAGCAACTTGGTCCTCAGTAGATACTTTTCCAAAAGACTACAAGCTGCATTCCTTCCCCAGGTCTAGGTGAGGCTTTGCTAGGGCCATTGCCCACGAGCTCATTCTTTTTCCCGCACCCAGTTGTTCTACATTATGGTAATCGACCCACACAGCTTAGGCTATAGCAGCAAAGATCAGTATGAAGAACATAGTTTAGTTTAACTGTAGAAGTAAACTTACTGCAACAGTGGACACTTGAATGATCACTGGTACAGCAGCCACTCCCACTTTCCATCTCCCTTGTTTTTAGTGTGTTTTTTATACCAGGGTGTGGACAACTGATTTGTTTTTTTCCTGTTGATGTACTCTCAGGCCTCAGCCTTCCTGTCTCTGTTGGTATGAAAGTTCTGAAGGGCTTGGCACCCAGATCTGGCTTTTAGTCAGCTCATCTCAAGCTGACTAATGATTTGAGCATACGAAAGGTACTCTGAAGCTTTAGAAGCTGGCTGGTTGTCATATCCTATGCAGGATATAACCCATAAAGCTTAGGGTGCTGCAGCACTGATCATTGAAACATCTACTGTTTTGTTAAATTTACTTGCACAACTGTACTTTATGATTTCTGACAAACTACTCTTGTTCCAGTTTTTATGAAAAGCAGGTGCAGCTGATAATACAGTTTGCCCACAACCTGACAACCATGGCTGACAAGTATATTCCTGTAATATTTTGATGTAGACTACAAAAGGCTTAAGCACTGAATGAAATCTCACTAGAAGCAAATACATGCTTTAGACCATAAATGAAATCACTGCCTCTGACTTGGTGCAGTTTGCATTCCCTAACATTAGTAATACTTTTTTCACAGGGGATACTTGTCTTGGATATTTTTCATGCAAACCCTCCTCTGCATTTCTATACTTTGTAGTAGATTATAGTGAGTGTACTGCATAAGTATATACATCTGTGTAGTCTGTGCAGATACTGAAGTAAAATATTTATGTACCAAGTGTGAAAATACATGTGGCTTCTCTAAACCCTCTTTGGGAAAAAATATGTCCAACAGTTTACATATCATGCAGTGAAAAATGCATTAATATCATGTTTTTCATACACTGTACTTAGAAGTATATATAAAACTTAAAAAATGACATCCATTAGTCCATCAGTAGTAGTGCACCCAAGGCTAAAATACTAGACAAACAGAACACATAAAAATAGCAAATGATAACCAATAGCAAATTTCACACCAAGAATACCATAAACACTGAAGTGCCAGAGAACTGTGTGACATCTTCTCAGTACTACTTTATGGTGATATATTATTACTTGTTCATAGTCTTGAAATTGTACCAACAGCATTTGCAAGAAACTGCAGTTGTTTGCATACATTTTTTTGAATTCAGAGATTACTTTTATTAAAATATATTAATTTCCTATGCATTAGAATTGTAACACTTTGCATTTTCTTTTACTGAAGATAAGTTGATGTTTGATTGCATCCTGTAGCTCAGAGTAGCCTTATACTCAGATTCATAATTAAAAATTGTTAGCTATTCTGGGGCAGCCCATACTGTTTAATGATTGTGCTAAGGTACCCTTGAGGGCCTCGGTGGGAGTAAGGTACAACTGCTGCAGTGCATGTGTATGCTTTATTGGTTAGCTGCTCAAAACAGATGGGGATGCTGATAACATCCTCAGCTGGAGTCCTAGAACAAGCTGATAAGTACATAAAATATGATTATCTAAGCAAAAGGGGACCGTGGGCTCTCTCTACTCCAATGATTCAACAAAATGAAGAAGAGCCGCTACAGTGCACAGTCGTGAATCAGCTATATATCTGGCAGTCTTAGCTCATGATGGTTATTTCCTAACAGGAGCACAGCAGGTAAAATGATAATCCCCAACTTCATTATTATTTTTAAGCACAATAAGAGTTTCAAAATGTTGTCTTAACAAAGTATTAAAAGAGGATTGAACAAATAAGTATACCTCATTTCAAATGTTAGCAGACAGGAGAATTTTCCATGTTTTATTGCATGATTCTTTTTCAGAAAAGTTGAAATGACTAAAAATAACTAAATGCTGCTGTGTCACTGAACCTACTGCAGCTTTTTTGTGGTACAGTCCATGTGGTCTTTATGTGTGTACTGAATTAACGAAACTTGGAGACTTCATTTAAAAGTCGTTTGCTGCTCACCTGTTCTGCAATACCAAATGCTATGGAATCTTTACCTTCCAGACTAGGCAGGTTACACATTAGATTATTATCTTGTATGATGTACAGCACATTCGAAATGCAGCAGACTCAGTTATGTTGTGTTTCAGTCAGATTTGAAAAGTGAATCTGAACAAACATTATGTGGGTCAAGGTTAAAGTACGCTAATTTTGTTGTATCAGTGTTAAATATCCTACATGCTAAAACACTGATACATGCATAAACTCTGTCAAGAAAATCTGGACTGCCGAGTGTATCATCAAAATGCTTCTAAACAATAATTCACTTAATGGCTTCCAGAACATATGCCCTCAGCTACAGAAGTGCAAACCATTCATTAATTATATACTCTTCAGAAGGCATTGTGGTGTTCACTATTGTCATAGCTGAGGAACATCTATGAAAAAAACGTGCAGGATAACATGATACTTTTACAGAGACATTTGGACAGACCATTGCTGTCAGCAGTCATCCAGTGTCAGAAACATGTCTTGACAATGTGCTATTCAAAACATTTCCATTTCTGTGGATTATACAGTGGTTTTCATTTTCCCCGGTCTGTGATATGGTTCAAAATTCAAGAGCTCTAACTACATGTGGTATAGGGTAGGGTATATTTAATTGCCTTTTCTAAAGCAGTTACGAGCATTGTTGTATTTTTAGAGGCTTTTTAGTAAAACTACTTACAACTGAAAATCTGTTAGCATCTTATTAGTCTCTAAGTGGTAGAATCTTATTTGTCTACCACCTGTCTAGTTTTTTTTTTTGCATCATTTATTCATTCCATTATGTGTGCATTCTGTTGGCCTTATGGCACAGTTCTAGGAAGGTTGTACTGACTAGGGGAAATTTGAACAGGGTTCATAGGTTTTTACTAGGCTAATGACCGCAATAGCCTTTTTAAGTCTAGCCATGCATTCCAAATTTCTGACAAGTTCTGATACCCTTGATAACTGTAAGCATGGGCCTGGGATATGAACCATGTTCAGGTTACCTTTGTCCATTAGAGACATGGGTGCCAATCCAGAGATGAATTGCTGGTTTCCCATCCAATTGTCCAAGATGCACTTGAATTGGATTAGGGAGGAGCTCTGCTTCACATGGATGGTGAGCCTGTTCCATAGACGGTGTAGTCTCTGGGATAAACACCTATCTCTCCAGCAGGTTCTATTTTTATCACAGGCAAGATTTAAGTCTTTAGAATGGGTAAGTCTGGTGCTGTTTGTTTTGTGGATATGCAGGAGTTGCATCAGAGTGGGGCCTGACAATGCCTTATATGCCAGGCATAGCTCTCCCCCCAAAAGCCTGTGGGAGACAGAATACAGGGATAGGGCCTTCAGACGGTGTGCATAGGGCATATTACTTATGCCTTGTACTCTTTTAGTGAGGAATCTCTGTGGACGTTCCAGTTGTTGGATATGCCTGGTTAATTACATACCAAAGAGGGCATTATAATCAATGATAGGTCTGATGAATGCTGCATACAGTGGACTAATGACTCCCTTGGACTTAGATGTCACACCTTTGTTTATAAGTTGCACTACCTAGATTCATTTCCACACCACTGTAGATATGTGATGATCAAATGCTAGGTTCCTATCTATGTGTGTCCCTAATTCCCCAACTACTGGGTCAGCTCTAAGGAGTCTGTTGTCAATATGATAGTTACCAGGGATGGACGACTTCCCAAAGGATATTATTATGCATTTCTTGGCATTTACTTTTAGTTCATGGCTCTCATACCAGTTGTTTGTCTGTGTCAGCCCCTCCTGAAGAACATTTGTGTCAGTGTGAGATTCAATGATAGCTCCTAATTTGCAAATTTAGTCACCCAGTGACCAATGACATTGGCCTTGACTTCTGAGAAGTAAATGCCAAAATGGAGTGGTCCAAGGACTGATTTCTGAGGGACTCCACTTGTGAATTGCTTCTTTGTAGAGGTGGACTCCACAATTCTAACTTCCTGGGTCCTATCTGTGAGCCAGTTGGCTATCCACCGGATGACATATGGGTTTGTACCTAACCTCCTGAGTATGTCAACAATACCCGAGTGGGTTATTGTGTCAAATGCCTTGGCCAGTTCAAGGTGGGCAGTGTGAATGACTTTGCCCTCATCCATTGCCTTGGTGACCTTCTCAAAGAAGTTCACCAGCTTGAGTAGGCATGATCTGCCCTTGACAAAACCAAACTTGTTTGGATCCAGTGTCTGTAGGTTTACTATATCTCTACTGATCATCTCCATGATAATTCTTTCCATGGCATGATAGTTGAGAAACAACTCTGCTTTTCTGGATGAGTATTATTTCTGTGTCCCTGACCAGAAGGATGAGCTGATTTACCTCATAGATGAGGAGTGGAACTATTTTTGACAGTAGGTGAGTTGGACAGTGGAAAAAAGAATAATTAGTTGTTAGCAATGAGGAGCTGAAAGATGTAGCAAACCTGAAATAGTTATGTTGGGTCTACTGCAATAGATAATTGTTTCTTTCTTTTTTTTAATAAGGTCCTTTTAGTAAACTAAATGTTAGACTTAGAAGAATGAGATGTAAAAAATGTGTAAACACACCTCCACTGCTTGCAAAGCACCCTGATGTCAGGCTTTTCAAAATGTCATTAAAGCCTAATAAAAAGTTGTATTTGTGTATATTATACTTAGATAGTGACCTTTGATATTTTATTATGTGCCATCAGCTATATATGTCATTTATAGGTCTCTCTGGTTCGTTATAACAGCATTTTTGCAGATTTTTAATGCAAGAACTGATTCATATATGTGGGGAACCTTCAGAAGACAATAGTTATGAAAATACAAGCAATAGAATGTTTGTAGAAGAAGTATTTGTTTGAGAATAGAGAAACTTGTTGGAGAACTTTCAATGTTTCACATGTTACAAGACCAGACAAAGCTGAAGTTATGATTGTTTGAATCTCCTATCATATAACAAGAATATGCATTTGGTACACAGAAATCAAGAAATTCTCTTCAAGAACGGAGCCAAAGAGATGAAATTCTTGGCTTCCTTTAGATAACACATATATGATTCTGCTTGGGGAATAAATAATGTCTGCTTGCAATACAAATACATTTTCAAATATCCATATATGGTAACCAATATATAATATATTAACAAAAAAGGATACATAGTAGCATGAGGTCTACAGGAGTTTTAAGATATTTGGTATTTGTAGTAGACTCTGTTTCTACCTACCATTTGCATGTTACAGAGTTTATTTTTGTCTTTCAGGTGCTTTCTGATGACTGTCTTCTCTGTGACAGCAAGCAGCTTGTATAATTATATAACAGATAGATTCATATCTACAAAGCTGGATAAAACATGATTATTTTGCTTTTGTTATCAGATCATAATTAGAGCTTGCATTGCATGCACGTTATATTGCATTTTTAAGCATAATATGTTAAATCCTCTTAACTGCAACATTATCAGTCTATGTATTTGGTGGTTGTGGAAGACCTTAGCATTATTTGCGGTGTTTGGAAGGACTGATTGGTGGTGCAGTTTTGTACAGCTGAGAGCAAGATGACAAACGTTGTGTCTGCACTTTCAAATGGAAGTTGTGAAGTATTTCCTCGGACTATGTTTGTTTAGCTACTTGCATGATTATTTATTTATTTATTGCATTTGTTTACAGGAAAGGTCCACTGGGCCTAGATGAGCCCATTTTCTGTGGAGGCCCGGAGAGAGAAGCTCCACATACAATTAACAAAATACAGATACAAGTGCAAATACATACAAGAAATAATAGATATTATGGAGTATATATAGTCACAAGCATGGACATAGGATGAGCACAACAGTATAAATTATTTACATACATAATACACATCTATATTGTGTAAAGTAATTAACAGTGTTGATGGACTTTCTGCAAATAGAAAATCAGTTTTGTGATTCTTAACTGCTGAAGATTTGTACAAATGGGATATCAGTTTTGTGATTTAACTGTTGGAGATTTGTAGGCACAATCTGAAGACATTATCAAGGCAGAGTAATAGCTCACTTGGTTAGTTATAGGAGTGAGAAAGCGGAAAGATGAATAAATGTAAAGATGGAGTAAAGTACAGGTATAGCAAAAGGGGTTAGTTTGTAGAGAAAGAGTTATTTGGCACACCTGCAAGCCAGGGAGCAGTATGGATTAAAGTAGAAGGAGTTAAGTTTTAGAGAGTTATTTTGGCATGTGCATAGTCAGAGAGAGGAGAGATGTTGTCTAAGGGACTTCTTAAAGAAAGAAGGATTGCAGGATATAGGTGAAATTCCAAAGTTTATTTGAGATGTTTGGAAGGACTGGTTTCTGGTATGTTTTTATTTACCTTTGAAGTCTTAGAAAAATTGTGCACAATTTCATCAGTTATGTTTATATTAGCTAGGATAAGCTGACCTTATCATCACAATCAGAATAAAACTCTCAACATCAGAGGAATTTCATTGCTAGTCCATATTCTAGATTATAGTTTATTTAACTAGTACTCTTAATAAAAAAAATGCTCATTAGTTCATGAATATATTTAAATGTCTTTATTAAACATTATTTTAGATGACTGAGGTACATAAAAAGTGATAGAAAAGAAAACAAACCATAACAGCCTCTCCTTTATTTTTCATGCAGTAAGCATTTTTAACAATTTTGATTTACTCCAGTGTTATAGACATACATAATTCCTGTGTCCCTTCATATTTCAGTCCTCTGCTTGAACACTACTCTGCACGTATTGTTTCTAGAAATTCCATTTATTTCTATTGAACTTGCTTCTTCCCTCTTCTAGAGATCTTACTTGCAGTTCTAGTAGTGCTTTTATAATATTAAGCAGTTCAGTTATAATCGTTTTTTATTCTGATTCCCATGTTCTTCTAATAACTTTTTTTTTTTTGCAGCCAGTACTATTAAACTTAGTAAGCCCTTACTAAGTCTTGACAATTCAAATCCTAATTACCATTTGAAGAGAATCATTTCCTTAGTTATAACAATTTGCTTCCCTAATATTTCTTATTTAGAAAGGAATTTTTAAAAACTGCCAACTTATTGCATTCCCAAAACAACATATTTCCAATTACCACTCTCTCTTTCCCTTTACACTTCCAGCATTTGCTACCTACCTGAGATTATTGGGTTAGTTAATGTTTAAGAAAACTTGAACCTGTTTACATTTTTAGTCACTCAGTCAAATATTTAGATTTTAGGTTACCTTGTCAGAAATCATTACAGAACATTATGAATGAAACAAATGCACATAATATGCAAACAGTGCAAGACATTTCAGATTTGTCATGAGTAGTAAAACCTAGTACATGCACCATACAGAGGGCTGCACTCCCTACTTAGAGTGGGCAACACTGAAGTCACCACACCAAACAGAAAAAAAATAGAGGAGATTCTCACATTACCGAAGACCACCCTCAACCAAGCAAGTCTGTATACAACTGTTCATTACCACAAAGTTGGTCATTAGGGGCAACTCATAAACTTTTGTTTATATGGGGTTTGGCATTCCTCCAAGATGCTGAACATAGAATAAGATTAATTTCTTCTCTTTTGATTATTCTCTCCTTCATTTCTAGTTTATAAAGCAGAGGCCTTTATTATTGTCTTTTACTTAAGGAAAATAGATGCTAAATCAGAGAGGTCCCAGCACAGAATCCTGGGAGACTCCATTGGTGACTGCAGTCTTTGTGGAGGTAACATCCCTTATTTCTATCATCTGCATCCTATCTGTGAGCCAGCTGGCAATTCAATGGGTGATATAGGGGTTTATTTCCAGCTTATTTATATTTTTTACTATGCCTGAGTGGGGAATTGTGTCAAACGCTTTGGCCACGTTGAGGTATGGGGTGTGTAGCATTCTGCCATCACCCATTGCTTTGGTGACCTTTTCAGAAAAAAAATATCAGAATGAGTAAGCATGACCTGCCCCTTACAAATCCATACTGAGACAGATCCAGTGTTTGGAGGTTCTGTATTCCTGATTCATTAGTTCCTTGGTAAGTCTTTCCAAGGCTTTGCATATGAGGCTGGTCAGACTTATGAGTCCGTAATTGCCTGGATCTGTGGAAGGTCCTCCCTTATGCAGGAGAATGACTGTAGCTGTTCTCCATTCACTTGGTACAAAACCTGTATGGAGGCTGAGATTGAACAGTGTTGTTAGTGGTGTAGCTAAATTGTGCCTTATGTGATTTAAGATCCTTCCAGGGATATTGTCAGATCCCATCTATACAGTACTTTGAGCTTTTGATAGCACTTTTAGGACTTGGTCTTATGTGGCAGCTGGAGCCGAGCCAGTTTCAAGTACATCTTGAGGGATAGATGGAGGGGAGAGAGAGAGGTAAAGTTAGAGCTTAATTTATCAGACGGTAGGTTTCCTATATCTTCAGCCTCAGTATGGGTAGCATAATTCACAATCAGCTCAGCACATTGCTGCATTGTGCTTTTGAGAACACACTCATAACTAAAAAAAATGCCTTCTGATTTTCTTTGGATTGGGTAGCTATTTTAGCATCAAACTTGGCTTTGGTGGATTTTATTAAGTTCCTGACTTGTTTGTTTATTTCAGTCACAAGGGGCTTTACATTTTAGGAATTACTCTTTTTGCTTTTAGTAATATATTTCCTTTTATTATAAAGCTTGTTGATATTCTAGTTCCACCATGTGGGTTTATTTATGGGGTTTGCCCTGCACTTGTTCATATGGAGTACAGCTGCATCTATGTAGCTCTTTACCTGCTGGTATAGTGTGGTGGTGTATATGTTTCTGCATATTTCATAATTAACAGGGTTTGATGGGGATTTAAAGCTTGCCAATGTATCACTTATGAGTATTTAGTTTGCCTTAAAGAAATCTCTAAATGTATCTTGGATGGAAGGGACCTCTAGTTTCAGTTTTATTTCGAAGGAGACTGCTTTATGGTTAGACTTAACAAGTGATGAAGATACCTAGGGGATGGTGCAAGATGCTCCCATATTAATAAGGAAAATAACTAAAATGTTATTCACCTACTGAGTACCCTGAAAAATTGTTTCTGGGCATTTGTATTGACAAACTTAGTCCAGGAATCTCTGTGCTTCAAGACTATTGGTGGTGTAGCTTTTCTAGGTTATAGATGGATAGTTTGGATCATCTAGGAGAATGATATTGAGCTTAATACTGGGTGATTCTAATTTCCGTAGGTGGACATTTTCAATTTCTACACATAGTTGCCAGCTATAGCAAAACACTTTATAAACAATTCTCTATGAAGAAGATAATAGGGTTTAGGTAAGGGATCTGTGAAGAGTGAATAGTCAAAGCATGCAGCAGTAGCATAGCCTCTGTGGTCTTATCTTGAGTTTACTATTTTATTCCTAGTTTCAGAATGAACAGCCCAGACTACATTTATAAGTAATGTAACTAAGGTCAATCTAATGGAAATCAGGCAATCAAAGTAAAGGTCACCTGAAGTGTCAATGGATGCATCAGATAATACTTTTGTCCACAATGAGCCATGTTATCTCTTTGCATCTAACAGAGATTAATGATGTCTTAACAATGAGATTGAGTGGGCAAAGCTGACAGTCTATTTACAAAGGTCAATAGCTGGGCAGTTTGTTGTGTCAGAGATCTCACCAGAAAAATTGGTGTCTTCTTATCTCTAACTGGTACTTAGTAGCATGATCACCCACCCATCCTATGCTTGGCCTCAGCACCTTCATTACATGTGTGTGTTCCGACCTGCATACCAGCTTTCTTGGTTCATGAAGATATTGCTCAAGCCAGCATTCTTTAGCCTTGCTACATATGGGATACACAAAATGCTGGGTAACAGCATACAGAATGACTACTCTCCTATGCCAATGTGAAAAAGACCCTCAGAAATTTCACCTGTTAGGAAATGATTCAGTGTTAACATCAACACACCACTGGTACTATTTATAAAGTCTATATAAGGCCAGTTCAGCATCAGATAGTACAATAGTCAAATGTGACAGAGAGAAAAAGATTATAAAGTGCCAGACTCCAAGACGGTTTTCACTACCAGAGCAGTAGTGAACACTGCCAGTGTGAATATTAAATGCATTGCATGCCCATGAGTAGAGGAGGTAGCAATCTGTGCAAATCTGTGGATATCCATAATTATGTGAAATTAGATGGCAATATTACATGACATATCTTTAACCCTGCTATTAAAATAAACCAAGATAATGTATGCCAGGTGCTTGTGGACTGAATTATTGAAGGTGTCATTGCAGAAAGGTACTAAGACAGTTAAGTATACAGTACACAGAGAGAAATCTGTATTAGTGCCTTGATCCATAACAGCCTCAGAAGAACTACTGCCAGGCAGACACATCTCATGCATGAAGTCAGAAGTATAGCTACTGTGGCTTGAGAGGGTAATGATTGTGGGAGAAAAAAGCTAGGGGTCAAGATCAGAAGAAGTTATTTTGTGTCCAGCCTAATAGCAGCACTTGAATGACACTATTGCATTTACCATGCATGGCTGGTATAAATCATAGCAGCAGTTTGCTATAATTAAAAAAGAAAAAAGATATTTAATCCCCCAGAATGGAAGATGTATTTTTTGCTCTTCAAATAAGAAAAGCTTTTTAGAGGGTGGATGCCAGATTGGAGGGACAGTCCTGGGCACCAGCATAGCTAGCTATACCTATAAAGTTGTAGCACATCGCTAATCCACTAAAGATAATGCTCCACCCGGACCTCTTCAATATTGAACAGCAATGCTCAGTAAACCACATAAACACACCTTGTTTTGATCTAAAAAGCATAAGTAAATGTATACTCTGGGGAAAAAATCATTTCTAAGTTCACAAATTGAGGTTTACAAACACCTATTTGAAAAAATACAGTCTGCCAAAACAAGAATCCATGGCATGACATGCAAGTATAACTCATTTGCATAAGCTTTTAATCAGGAATACGAAAATGTTTTACAAAAATGTTTTAGGCTCATAAAAAAAACATTTTTGAACTGATTCAACATGTGGCACATCTGCCATTAATTATAAGTGGGTCATCATATACAAACACAATTCACTTAGAAGAAAACAAAAATAGCATACTTTTAAAAATATGTTCCTAGTCACTCCCCATTTCTGCACTTCCTAATTTTTATAGTATTTAACATTTATTTAACTTTCCTATGAAACTAAATGTCTTAATTGACAAGAGAAAATTATAATGACAAAGTCATGTCAGACCAGTCAGAGGTGTTGCTAGAACTAATGCTAACATTTACCATTTGAATACTTTGTTAAAAACAACAATTTTATTACAGCCTTACACCATACTCAAGAGCTTGAATAAAAAAATGCCTGCCACATGCCTACATTTTCTTTTTAACATCTTGTTTTATGAACAGCTGTTTTAAGATGCATTCAGTCACAGAATGATAGCTAAGGCAGAACAGATTAGGGTGAGTACTGAAAGTATGCATTACATTTACATTTGCAGAATGGAATTACCTGATACAGTGCACCTGATTCAGTTCTGTACTGACTTTTATTAGAAAGTTAAACCATTTAGGCAACAGTGAGCTATGATGAATCAGAAAGTTACTTCTGGACTGGCAGCTATGCCCCTACTGCAGAGGGACAGCTTGTAAATGGTCTGCCACCTAATCACAACTATATGTTCTCGGGTAATTTATCCTGTCATTTACAAATGGGAAATATGTCTAGGCTTAAAAAGCCCTTCTAGTGCTGATAGCCTAGTAATTATCTATGAACCTATGTTCAACAAACCTACATACTAGTCAAATGTCCTGTTATGTTTTATGGACAGCCATCATGGAATATTACATTGTATCAGTCAATTTAGCCCAAGGAATTAAGTGTGTTATTCTCAATGAGTGCAGTGTTTCCTGCTTTTATTTCTCATTAATAAGATAAATATTTCCTCTCATTTTATGGAAGAAGCAACAACTCCTAAGGACTATGTATGTATATATATATATATATATATATATATATATATATATATATATATATATATATATATATACACAAATGATACCTGACATACTATATCTATATCTATATCTATATATATATATATATATATATATATATATATATATATATATACACAAATGATACCTGACATACTATATATATCTATATATATATATATATATATATATATATATATATATATATACATACATACAAAAACTTGACATACTGTTGAGATAAAGTGCTCTCTGCTGTACCAAGAGCACACAGGCATTTATGGGGATGAGTGGTTACTTCAAACAAATAAATAAGATAAAATGAGTAACAGTGTAGGGAATGCCCAAGTACCATAATTCTTGCTTACTCGACATATCTGTTTCTGTTGTATTCTATAAGTATCATTGCTGATTCTGCATAAAAAAAAAAAAATATATATATATATATATATATATATATATATATATATATATATATATATCTTCAACTGAATGGTTTTCTAAACCTAACTGAATATCTTAAGCATCGCACTGACTCGTTTGTCACTGAAATGTCACACTTACAATTTGGCACTATGAACTATTTTGAAGTATTTCATACAAATTAATTTTTTTATAGAATTTCAATATCATTGACAATGCTTCTGTATCTGGAATTACTTTCTCAGGATGGTAGTTGTCTGCTATCTCAACTTCACTTGATTACAATCCCAGGAAATCAAAAAGAACACAGCACTGGCAGCAAGAGCCGTTGCAAAAAACAGGCTGTTTACAAGATTTGTGAATTTGTGATTAAGAGATGTTACCCACAATGATGAAAGACCTCAGTACTGACAAATTTAATGAACTCCATCTTTTGACTTCCCAGGCATGCAGACGTGGTCATAACTGAGGTCACAGAAGCACACGCATACATGTACACACCCCCCCCCCCCATAGAAAACAATAGCTGTCCACTAAAATCCTCATTACTTATCTTTACCATGGCGGGTAAGCACAAGCTTTTGATCATGTTAATTTATGCAGCTGAGCAATTCTAAGTGTCTTACCAGAGACATTTGTGGGGGAGAACACATGGCTAATCAGCAAAGGCCACACCACTAAATTCCTCACTAGCATTTAACATGGCCAAGTGGACAGCCCTCCAATGTGCTGCACATCTTCCTGCTAAAGCTCAGTGCTAGGATTGTCTCTGAACTGAAAATGGTTCTCGCAAAGTGTACACGATTGATACTATGTGATCATTTTTCTGGATTCGCCCCAGTTCTTCTACAGGTGATTCTCATGTCATTTACTTTAACAAAAATTAAACTGGACTTGTTGTGCTTTATTATTGTAGTCGTGATTTACTTGGCACTTTCTCCAGGCATATTTTGAAGATAGACAGAAACAGGGCATTATAGCATCTGTCTTTTATATGCCTAGCATGATGGCATTCTGTAGATACTGATTCATGCTCACAGCAAAAATAAAGCCTGTTTTGGTTAAGTAAAGGATATTTCTGATGAGCCTTTTTAGGAATAATTCACTAGTTAACAGAAGTGTAATGCAGTGAACTGTGGGCCAATTGCAGCTGATGCATCATGTTCACACTGGCACCCCTCTCCATTCTCTCTTCTATGCAAAATATACACACGCGCACACACACACACACACACACACACACACACACACACACACACACACACAAAACACACACACAGATACACATGCACACACACACACGCACACAGACACGCACATACAACACACACACACACGCACACACATGCGACATACCACTTACCTGTCTCCATGTTGTGAGTATATCCTTGATGTCCTCTTTTTTCCTACCCTCATAAATCATGGATTATTATAGTCAGTCATTAATACAAGACATTAAAGTTTCACACTTCATATCCTTCATAGAATCAATGGAAATACAAAAGTCTTATACTAGTGACTTTCTAAGCATGTAGGAGAAATTTTACCCCACTATTAATTTTAGCTATGTCCTGATTTCTTGTACTTTCGGGTTGAGAATTATGCCTAATGTTCCCTGTCCTTCTCTCTTGTAGGCAGCAATCTGTTGCAACATAAGATCTTTATTATATAAAAGAAAAAACACTACTGTACTAACTTCAAAGTTAGTGTAGTAGGTTAATGCTGAGGTTTCTTGTGGCAAGACTACAAGGTATGAAATATTTTCCACATTTATAATTTACGTCATTTAATTTCTTTTTTTAAAGTATTATTTATTTATTTTCTAGTTGTCATGCAGAGGACTGATATCCTTAGCAGAATGGTACAAGTTTGTGAATCCCTTTTAGTGTCTCTGAGGCACCCTATCTATGATATCCACACCACATTTTTTATTAAAGTATTCATGGTGTCTAGTGCCCCCCCCCAAAAAAAAACATCTTTATAGTTACCCTTAGTGGAAAGTGGTTCTCCTACTCCTGATCAGCATCAGGTTATAAGTACCATTAACACACAAGATAAACTATTATTCTGTGGTATCTACTGTGACTCCTCTGACCCCCCCCCCACTGTGATTGGATGCTGTTAATGCAGGATTTTCAAGAGGTATTCCCTGATGTCTATTCTTACTGCCCCCATGCTGCATTGTGTTTAAATGCCTTTTAGGCACATCATGTGGGCTAATCCCTGGTTTCTAGTGCCCCCAAACCTATGTGCTGTTAAGGTAAATAGTTAAACAGTAATCCCTGGTGTCTGTTGTTCCTTTTGACCTTGTTTGCTGTTAGGGCATGTAGCTAAAAAGTAATCTCTGGTATCTGGCATTCCTTCTGATTATGTCTGCTGTTAAGGTACATAACTTAAAATAATCTCCAGTGTCTGGTGTTGTTTCTGACCATGTGTGCTAATAAGGCACACAGCTAAAGAGTAATTCCTGGTGTCTGGTATTCCTTCTGACCCTATGTGAAATAAAAACATGTAGCTAAAAAGGAATCCCTGCTATCTGTTGTTCATCCTAAACATGTGCGCTGTTAAGTCAAATACCTAAAAAGTAATCTCTGGTGTCTGGTGTTCCCCCTGACCATGTGTGCTGTTAAGGCACATACCTAAAATGTAATCCCTGGTGTCTATTTTCTCCCACCCCCTGGCCCAGTGCTGCACTTTGCTCATTATTCTAGGAGTACGTGGATGTATAGCAGCCTCCACAACCCATGAGCATGCACACATGCATTACACATACACATAGGCGTGCGCGCACATTCATGCACATGCGCACACACACACACACACACACACACACACACACACACACACACAGTTCTAATAATACCCCGTCAATAAAATCCCACTATGACCTCCAGTGCAGACACACTTACACACACGCAGACCCACACATATAAATGCACACACACACACACACACACACACACACACACACACACACACACACACACACACACAGACAAACTAACATTGCCTAACAACTAAACTCCCTATAACTTTTCTCTCTCAAGAGATGGTCATGGCCTCTTGGCTGGGTTCATTACCACAAACAGCCAGGAGCGGTTGTGCCACATTACACATACAAGTGATTCTTTGAATTGTTTAAATGTGTAAATGTCTTACTTAGACAGTTCTAAGGTGAACACATGGCCAGTGTGCATATGTCTCTCTCTGGGAATGCCTCATACAGCCCACAATGGTGATGTATGTCTTCTTGAAGCATCAGTGTGGTAGGGCTATCTCTGAATCAGAAATGGTTACAGAATGGTTCCATCCTCATGTACACTTCATGGGACCCCTTCTGAAAAGTACCTTGAACATTAAAAACATTATTTTTTTAGGCACACTTTTCAAAATTCCTTTGAAAGCACAGGTAACTGCCAAGGCATTGTTTTTACATCTACCACAGTAACTTAGCATTTTCGTATACATTCACTCATTCCTTTATTTATTTATTAGGAATTTCTTGTAAATGAACTCTTGAAAGACCATTTCACTTACCATGCCCTTTTGGCATTTTCTATTCAAGCTGTTAGTAATGCTGTCGGAAAATTATACCCCACTTCTGGATACATGCTGCTGGCATGACACACTGAGTTTTATGATGACTAAGGAAGCAATAATGTGTGTTATTGTGGAAATAATGCTGCCAAGGCTGTTCTGAGGCAGGCCTCTACACCCCTGAAAGGTGTTATTTCCACAATAACACACATCCTGGAGGCCATTATTGCACTTAGAGAATGGGATATCTGTAAAATTGTTGTGTTTTACTTACTTATTTTTTTTATTACTATATATTTTTTTTATATATTTTTGATGTAAAATAGTTCCTCTGCCTAATGTTTCAAACTTGTTGTTGTATATGCTAATGGTGTTGGAGGAAGCATTTTATATCCAAAATATAATACTTTAAAAAAAATGTATCCAGGTATTTACTTTATTTTTTGTCCCTTACTCCTAAGACATTTGGTTTGTTGGCAGTCATTGGAGATTGAAGTTACTAAATAAAGACATACATAGGTTCATAGGTAGGCACTAGGCTATCTGTCCGAAGGCATTTATAAGCCTAACTGGAATGTGTTGGCTTTCGCCACCCCCTTAGATTAGTTCCCTGTGCCTCTGTCCAGCAGAACCATTGAAGTGATCCCTGGGGTAAACTTTCTTTTTCCCATCCACTCGTCAAGGTTTCTCTTGAAGAGGGTTATCGAGGAGCTCTAATGTAGATTGGAATGTTGTTCCAGAGCATGAGAAGTCTCTGGGACAGGAATCTATCCCTCCAGCACATCCTATTTATTGTTGTGGTGAGGTTTAGATCCCTACAGCATGTGACTCGAGGGGATATGGTTTTCTTTAGGTGGAGCATGTCCATTAATTCTGGGTTGGACATGGCCTTGTATGTCAGGCAGAGATCACCTCTGAGTAGGTGGTATGCAACCGAGTAAAGCTGGAGTTTCTTTAGTCGAGCTGCATAGGGCATCTGTTTGAGGCCAGTGATTCTCTTGGTGAGGTATTTCTATGGTCTTTTCAGCTTTTGCAGGTGTCTTGTAAGGTACATCCAAAATGGGGCATTGTACTCTATGATGGGTCTGATGAGTGATGCACAGAGGGGCATAATGACCTCTTTTGATCTGGATGCAAACCCTTTTATGATTAGGTGGGTGACATAGAAGGATTTCCTAACTAATTTGGCAATGTGATTATCAAAGGAGAGGTTACTATCTACTTGGGTCCCTAGATCCCTTATTACGTCTTCCCTATTTAGGGGGCTACCAGTTATGTGGTAGTTTGTGGGTACTTTGTTTTTTCCTAAGGGGATGACTATGCATGTTTTGGCATTTAGCTTGAGGCCATGGTTTTGATACTAGGTATCTGTCTCAGTGAGACCCTTTTGGAGGTTGTCTGTGTCCGCCGGAGAGTCATTTATAGCCCCTACTTTGCAGTCATCTGAAAACTTGGTCAGCCATAGTCCTTCTGTGCTTGCCTGTACCTCTGAGAAGTATATGCTGAACAGGAGGGGTCCTAGGACTGAGCCCTGAGGAATGCCACTTGTAACCAGTTTAGAGTCAGACCTAGCTCCCGCAACTCTTACCATGTGGCTTCTGTCCGTGAGCCAGTTGGCAACCCATCTCGTGATGTAGGGGTTTATGTTCAGGCTGGTGAGCTTGTCTATAATACCTGAATGGGGAATGGTATTGAAGGCCTTTGCAAGGTCTAGATAGGCTGTATGGACCACCTTGCCCTCATCTATGGACTTAGTAACTGTCTCAAAGAAGTCCACCAGGTTTAGGAGGCATGATCTGCCCTTAACAAAGCCAAACTGGGTAGGGTCCAGTGTTTGGAGGTTCCCAATGTTTCTGTATACGAGATTCATGATGATGCGCTCCATAGCCTTGCAGACCAAGCTAGTCAGGCTTATAGGGTGATAGTTCCTGGGGTCTTTTGTGGCTCCACCTTTGTGGAGCAGAATAACCGCTGCTGTGCACCACTCTATGGGCACATAGCCTGTGGAGAGGCTGAGTTTGAACAGTGTGTTTAGGTGAGGGGTTAGTTCATCTTTGAGCTTGTGTTGGAAGCAGCCTGGGACACCAGCCAGTCCCACTGATGCTGTGTTTTTGTCTTTGGAGAGGGTTGTTTTAACCTGAGTGTCTGTGATTTTAGGGACACTACATTCTTCTGGTATGGTTATGGGCCCTTTTGGGGGTGAGAAGTTTGCACTGAACCTGTCTGCCAGGATGTTGGTGATATCAGTGGGTTCAGTGTATTTTGTGCCATTCTGCACTAACTCCGAGCGATCTGAGAATTGCCACTTAGATTCTTGACATAGCTAAAGAATGCCTTGTGGTTATCTTTGGTGTCCTTGGCAATTTTACTTTCGAAGCTATCCTTGGATAATTTTATGAGGGATCGTAGTTTCTTGCTGATACTGATCAGGGATGTCTTCCCGTCTTGGAATTTTACTCTTTTCTGTACTAGTTTCCTCCTTTTATTGTATAGCTTGTTTATGGCAGGGGTCCACCAGACTGGTTTCCTTTTCTTGAAGGAGTGAGTCTTGGTTTTGCTTGGGATAGCACGATACATGCATTCTTGTAGGTGCCTGTAGAGTGCATTAGTAAAGGATTTTACAGCTTGGGCAGCATTATCCTTTGGCATGGGGGCTTTGAAACTTTCCACCTCGGTCTTAAGTAATGTGAAGTTTGCTATTGAAAAGTTTATCAGGGTGGTTTCTTTGACTGGGAGGGGGCAGAATGTGAATATCCAGAGTGATAAGTTTATGGTCAGATCTATCCAGCGAGGGGTTGACCTCTGGTGAGGAACACTGGTCGCCCATGTAGGTGATGACCAGGTCCAATATGTTGTCATCTCTGGTGAGGGTGTAGACCAGTTGATCCCAGGCATTTGAGTTTATAAATTCTAGGAAATGTTGGGCAAGGGAGTTAGTACTTGAGTAGTTCTCCCAATGTTTGAGTAATTGAAATCACCCAATATCAGGGTGTTTGGTAGGACTATTATGTTTCCCAGTTTTACCAGAAATGTGAAATGGGGGTTCTGGGACATGGTGGGTGATCTGTTGCAAGCTACAATTTGAATTGCAGTTTTGCCCATTGCTAGTTGCACGTAGATGATCTCTGAAGCATTGTGCTGTGCCACTAACCTGGAGGTGTGGGTATCCTTGATGAATATGGATACGCCCCTGCCTTTTGTATTTCAGTCCGGGTTTTGTGGCTGGAATGTATGGTTTGAGTTGTAGCCTGGTAGTGCTGGGGTGCTCTCTGTAGCCTTATACCAGGTTTCTGTTACTGCACATATATCGATTTTTCTCCATAATGAGGAGTGCATCGAGTGTGTGCATTTTGAGGTTTAGACTTCAGGTATTGAGTAGCTTTACCCTCAGTTTTTTGTTACTTGTGCTATTTATGGCAGTGGGTTTGTCTTTTGAGCCTTGTTTAAAAAAGGCACTATGGGGGTGGCAAGAGCCTTGGCCAGTATTCAAAAGCCTAAGGGTGACAGGTGCAAGCTGTCTCTAGCAAAGCATCATGGCTTATCAAGCATGTCATCCCAGGATGACAGACACCAGATCCCCTTTGAATGACACCAGAAGCTTAGCCAATTGTTGAAATTGATAATTTTTTCTTTATACCATGGTATCATTCTTGGTGAGGGCAGGATGCTACTCACGGTCCGGGTCATACCGGCCTGGGCTACATGATCAGAGAGCTCCTCCATGTCTCTTTTCATGTAGTCGAGGGAGGTATGGCTCAGGTCATTCACACCAACATGGACAATGACAGATTCATATTTGTACTTGTTCTGGAGTGACCTGAGTGCTTGTGTTATGTGGGGGATCCTGGCACCTGACATGCTGCTAACAGTAACCTTCTCCTTGTTCAGTCGAGTGAGTGGGACATCAGTGTGCTTGACTATAGAGTCACCTATTACTAGTGTGTTATTTTGCCTTAAGGGCTGTGATTGCATGGCACATGTGTTTCATGGTTTGTGTTGGGAGGTGGAGGTTGCTTGGATGTCTGCTTTGGAGGTCTCTGTTGCTTTTGCAGATTTTTATTTAGAACTTCTGAGTATGTTTTCGTGTATTTATGTGTGTTTTTTGCCGGTGTTGGTTTCATAGGTCTATGTGAGACTGGTGGTGTGATGCAAGTAATTCCCTTCTCCTCTTGACTGTCTGGTCCAGTCTTGGGTTGAGAGAGCTTAGCCTCCAGTTTGGCTGTTTAGTTGCATCTCTCGCATGTATTAGTGTTTGGTGGTAGGGGGAGAGGGTTGTCTGTGTACATGAGGCAGTTGTAGATTTGAGATTATTTTCTTCAGACAATTCATACTAACAGAAATCCTTTATTTAAGTAAGTTTGTAATTTTATAAGATCTATAATTAAAATCCCTTTCTATTTTTGAGCCTTCTTTCCCCCTTTATTTTAGGCTTTAGCCAGATTTCTTTAGCTGAAAGGTCCAGAGGTATGCAACCTTCTTTAGTGCTGCTGCTGGCAATAGTCCAGCTCGTTCACTCTCTCTCTCTCTCTCTCTCTCTCTTTTTCTCTTTCTCACTCTCTCTCTCTCTCTCACTGGAACACCTCTGCTTCAGAAAATGCATGCTAACACAAATGTCAATATTCAAATAAAATATGCTGCTATTTTGAGCCTTTGTCCTCACCCTTTATTTCAGGCTTAGCCAGTTACCTTGAGCATACTTCTGAACTGTTTAGATCTTTGCAGAATATCCAGATTTTTGGCTCATGTGGTTGGTCCATTCCTCATAAAATTTGTAGTGTTCTTTGAAATCACTGGGGATCAAATTCATTAAGTAATGACAGACATTTGAGTTTCAGAATTCATATTCTTCATGCTAATGGAAACAATGTTACTCTAGCAACTTTCTAAGTTTATAAGAGCAATATTTAAAATCCATCCCTATATTTAGTCCTTTGTTTCCCCATTATTTGTGGCTCTGTCCAGATTTCTTGTGCTTAGAGGTTGAGAGGTATGAAAGGTATGCAAACCTCTTATGTGATGCTGCTGTTGCAATGGATCATCAGATCACTTTCACTCTTCACTTTCTCAGACGCACACACAGACACACACACACACACACACACACACACACACACACACACACACACACACACACACATACACACACACACACACACACACACACACACACACACACACACACAAACATCGTCTCTTCTGTTTTCATGCACACATTCACTCTCACAGGCAGACAGCAATGTAAACAGACATACAGACATTCACAAAACACGCAGCTCCGGAAGAATAAAGACTGTCTCAGTGTTCAAGGACCGAGCTGGCCCTAAAATAATCCAAAAAGACCGATCAAAAATAAAATTAAGAAGTATTTTATTACACTGGTGAACAAAATAAAATAGAATGTGTGAATACATTATGTATAAAACAAGGACCATTGGAAAATGATGTTAGATTCTGAAGAAGTGTCCGGAGGGAGACAAAAGCGCTTAATCTATGTTCTGTATTCACGCATTTTATTTTATTTTTGTGTGCATTCACCAGTGTAATAAAATACTTCTTAATTTTATTTTTGATCAGACTTTTTGGATTATTTTAGGGCCAGCTCAGTCCTTGAACACTGAGACAGCCTTTATTGTTCCGGAGCTGCGCGTTTTGTGGGTGTTTTGTGCTTATTTCTTTCCTTGGTTATCAGTAGACATACAGATATACACACACACACACACACACACACACACACACACACACACACACACACACACACACACACACACTTTGTATTTTATTCTCTTATTTTACACTCGCTAAATAGCAAAAGCCCTCTTTATCGAGCATAAAATAATGGCAGACATTTTTTTTTTTTAGTACGAGCTCCACAGCAGCTTGATATGCTGCCATGAGGGGGAGGACTTATTTTTCAGCCAGCGTTACCTGTAGATTAACACCCTGCTGGAGAAAATTCATTCTTCAATCAGGGTACCATCTACAGGTCGCCCATTCTTTAATCAATGTTAACAATGCTTTTTTTATCAGTAAACACCTTAAACCATCTATCCAAAAGACCCTTATGGATTTTCATTCCAAAAGTCAAAGCAAAAGCTTATTTTCAGTCTGTGATGTTCATTTTTATTAACTTATTTATTTTTCTTCTATGGGGATGGTGTTCTTAGAATCATATTTTTTGTTCATCTGATGGCATCATATGTTGATTCATAGCACCAGTATCCAATGTGCAAGCATCAGTAACTAAACAAAGTTGCAAAAACACTTTGTCAAACATTAGCAATTTGTTACATTTCTTTGTTTTCTTTCTTTTTTTTTTGTGGGGTGGGCATTTCCATTGGCATGAAGCCTGATCCTTTCACAATTTGTACAAATGCTACAGTGCTGCATTCCAATTAGGCACAAAGTTTCTCTTGCAGTTTAGTAATCCAGAAGTGCTTGTAAATCTCTCAGACAGGTGAGGAAGAGACGAATGCACTAGGAACTACTTTATTCTTCTTTACTATCAAGCACAAGTCCTTGTATTCAGTCTGCTACATGCCAAGCTCTCCTCTGATTTGTTTTCACGCACATTCCTCTAACCTCTGCAACCTCTTATTCCCTGTACTTCCAGATGCAAATAATCCAGAGCCACTACCCAGTTTTAATTACTGAACAGATTTTCCATAATTTGTTTGAATCTGGAGAAGAAAATTCAGTTGAAGTAACTCCAGATAGTGACGTGTTGTACACAGACAAGTCTCTATGCTTATTTATTGGTTATATGTTTTATAATGTCAATGTTTGCCATTCCAATGTCAAATCAGTTTTAGATAAAATAGTTACATCACTTAAAGTCATTATTTCTACCAATCTTAGTAACAGATGTTCATTTTAACAACTTTATTAATATGTAACTGCCACACAAATTAATTGTAATGTCCTTCTATTCTATTAAAACAATATTGACAACTTACCTGCTGTGCATCATTGAAATCAGAGGTGTAACTAGATTATAATGGACCCCATGCCATCCTCAGATTTGGCACACCGCCAATAAGAATGTTTATTTTTTCCCCTTTAAACTCTAGTACGATTTTCTTAAATGGTAGAAAACAGATTGCTACAGTTTATAATACACACGGAATACTCCAGCACTGTTTTCACTGCAAATGCAATATGGCTATTTATTTCTAAACACCTGAATGCAGAAAGGATAACTTGAGAATAGCCAATCGCACCCTTTATTTCTTTGTGATCAGGATGGCTGCTGCCTTCATCCCTCCCGAGCTGTGTAACTGACTGGAATCATAATATTTTCTTTTTCTTAACTTTCTAACAAAAGCTTTATTTTCAATGCAAATATCAGATGCCATCTTTTATAGAAACTGAGGTAACATTTGGATTCATCAAGACAGCAGCTTTCACGACAATTGCTGTGCATTTCTTCTCAGAAATTAGTTCAATATACATTTCTAGAACTTCCTTTTTAGAATTTAACTCATTTGGTTCATATAAATATGTTTCCATTTTAACGCAGGCTTCCCAAACCAATTTTGCATATGCAAAGCAGGAACATCTTGCTTTTGCAATTAAATGCAATCATATTCAGCCCTTATTTGCATTGTGCATTTTACAAAGTCTTATTTCCCTTCCAGTTCCAAATGTGTATGCCTGCTGCTCTCCTTACAACGAGCTCATGGTTTTACTTTCCATCAGTGCAGTAGAATAAGGATTGTAGCCTAGTATCCTTTATTCTGCAACTGACTCCACGAGCGTCGTACTCAACTATTTTAAGGTTACATGACAATGGATTTTTTTTTTATAAGAATTACTTTCACCCACTCTCCACTCTAGTACCAATTTAGAACACCTGCTGTGTTCTCATCACAGACTTTTTCTTGTCTATACTTTCTAAGACTGAGATGTAACACAAAGGAAATAGTGGATTCCTTCTCATGTGACTGAATCCTCAACCACTTCTCCCCAACATTTCTCTTTTTTCTGTAACTGACTCCTAAGCCAAATAATTCAAACATTATGAGTATGCAAGGTGGGTCTATATCATAACATAAAAGTTTTAAAACTTTGAATGTTCTAATATCGACCCATTTTAATCAAACGATAAAAATGCAGAACACCAAATTCTTTCCTAGGGAAAGAATTTGGTTGGCCGGTTCTATGGCATCACTATTTTTAGCACTGTGGTGGAGATTTACGGGTCAGGTTCAGGTAAGTGTGCGATTGTGTGGTTGTTAGGATTAGGACGTGGGTTAGGTGAGTTAGGGTTAGGGTGTGGGTTAGGTGAGTTAGGGTTAGGGGGTAGGTTAGGTGAATTAGGTTTAGGGGCGGGTTAAGTGAGTTAGGGTTAGGGTTTGGGTTAAGGTAAGTGGATAGATAGTAGTGTATGTATAGTTTAGTGTAGGGTTAGTTGCCGGATTATAAGTGTATGTGTGTGTATTGATGTTTTTAGGTGTGCTTATGTTGTGTGTATGTGTTTCGGAATAGCAAATTTTTTTCCAAGGAAAACATTTGCTGTTCTGAATGCTCGATATTATGTGGTTTAGATATTTTAGGTTCGATGAAATAGCGTTCGCTATTTTCATCTTTCAATAACGTGATATAAATGCTGCAAGGCAGGGACCTTTTACTGAAACAAAACAAGGTCTATTCTATATCGTTCTAATGTTGCAGCCATATTTTAGAGGCATTTAGGTTGTGTTTTATTTATATGCCTCTACAAAATTCTCTGTTTTTTGTCAATTTTTCTCTGTAGGGAAGTGGCCAAGTCTAGCACTGCACTGATGAAACAGATGTCTGGCTTCCTAGAGAAAACCTTTATTATAGTGCAGGTCTCATAAATTTGTACTATTTGCTGTACACTTTTACAATTTTTTGTGTTGGATTATGTGCAGCATATTGATCCAGTGGACCTCCTTACAGGCATTATACAAAGTAATCAAACTTCAAGCAGATCTTTTGATAAAGATTAAAAATATTAGTGAAAATGAAAGAAGGACTTAATAATTATCAGTTGGCACCACAGACTTACAGCAAAAACTTCATACAGATTGCTCAGATGAGTAATTAATCTACCTCCATAAGAGAGCAGTAGCACAATACAGTTCCAGTGCATCTATAATTAGCATTAGTGATGGCGTGTATCTTGCATTATGTAGCTGAAGGGACAGTTACAGCCATTTTGATTCTAAACTATATTATGCATTCAGTACTAAATATTTTTAAATACTGCATGTTAGTTTGCTATCACCATGAAATGAAAGTAAATATGTCACTGAAATGAGAAAAGCAAAGTACTGCAGGTGCACTCACAATGCCTTCTTTTTTATTCAACAGTGCAATCTCCAAAATGTTTAATAATATGTACTATTTATCCATAAAATTATATACAGAGCAAAGCAGTAGAGAGAGACCTTCAGGATCAGATATTGGTTTTACATTCTGAAAAACAATTTTGCATTATTTTGAAGGGTTCACATTCTATGTTTAAGAGATTAAGTGCAGTTCTTTGAACTGAAAAATTAAAGTGCATTTAGGGAAATAAATTAATTCCAAACTAATTGCCTCTCCAAGAATTCTTTATTTTATGAGATACATCAATCTCAGGAAATATAAACACCATGGTGTGAGGAGTGCATCTCCTAACATCAGCAGCTTTTAGTTTGTATTGGGGAAATATATTGAGTAAATGGATGTTATGGAACAGCTGTAGATTAGCAACAATTTGTGCTGTGCAAAGTACTGATATAATGAGTGTTAAATCACACTGTTGCAAATTTATTCTTCATCCCCCATTCTGCATTCATCTTCAGTGGACATGTCTGTGCATTGTACAACAAAGTACTACTGTTAGTGGACACATGACAAATTAGTATTATGGAATAATAATATGTTTGCTATAATCCATGTTGTGCAAAGCAGTAACGTGCAATATTCATTGTGCATTGCCAAGTGTTGTTTTAATATGTAATTATAGGTTCATAGGTAACTACTAGGCTAGTCGTTCTTGTAGACCATTTTAAGCCTATTCAGTTTTCCTTGTTTTGCTCAGAATAACCTATCCCATTTCATTATAGGTTGGCCTTATCCATCCCATTGTCAATAACAATATGTTACATTAAAGAGAATAAATGGGATCATACCATAAATAATTTGAGGGACCCAAACATGGGATAAAGCATGTAGGAGCTACATATGTCCATTAGTAGTACAGTGGGCAGTCCCGGTGTAAATGTTTTGTTTACCACCCATAGATCTAAGTTGCACTTGAAATAGACATGGATGAACTTTTGTTTTATGTGGATCAGGAGTCTGTTCCATAGCAGCTGAATCCTCTGCAAAACAGACCCATCCCTCCAAACTGTTCTGCTGATGTTGTGGAAGAGGTTTATATCCCTAGGCCAAGTATTTCTGATACCAGTAAATCCAAAAGTAATGTGTCATAGGCTGTTATGTATACCATACATAGGTCACCTTTTAGCATTCTCTACGATACTGAGTATAGTGACAAAGCTTTGAGTCACTGTATGTAGGACATGTTGTTTACTCCTTGTATCCTTTCAGTAAGGTATCTCTGTGGGCATTGCAGTTACTGCATGTGTCTGGACAGACACATGCCATAAGGGATATCATGCTCAATGACTGGCCTAATGAGGGTGCAGTAAAGAGGAACAATATCATCACGAGTACTAAACATAGTCCTTTTCTTTATAAGCTGTACAATATAGAAAGACTTTATTACAACATCAGAAACATCACTAGTACTAAATATAGTCCAGTGTGTGTGTGTGTGTGTGTGTGTGTGTGTGTGTTGTATGCTATGTGAAATGAGTGTTGTGGGCATGGCTTCGACAACCTGATATGCACTTGTATGTCAAAGTTTAGCCTTCAGTGTCATTGTGTAAGTAAACCTCTCACATACTATGTCTGTTTCTTTAAGTGGTTGTCAGTAAACATGAGACAATTGCTACATTGTCTCAAGATGCCCATATCCACCAAGCTGGTTACAGAGAAGTTTATCCATACTGTCCAGTCCTTTGATAGGTGAGCTACAAGGGGGTGGTATCTTGGAGTTAGAAGACTACTAAGGGTAATTTGTTGGTGCAGACTAATAATGGTGATTTACTGGGTCAAATTATGCTAAACAGTACTAAATCCCACTAACTTTAATGTTAATACAATACTGAAAACTACTAAATCTAGATGTATTTTCACTCAATGCCCAACTAACTGCAGTAAGCTTGACAGCATGCAAGATATTTGCTGTCTATATATAGCTTTACAGGACACAGTTGTAGGGAAAATTTGCTTTCTAGTTAGTGCTATTGTACTGGTCATTGCTAACTACCACTGTGTGTTAAGCACCTCCTTGCAAATGCTCCAAATTTATAGCAGCACAGAAAAAAACAGAAAACTAACTAATGAGTCCACTGGCTGGTAAAACTACTATACTATGAGTGGTTTTGTGCATTTCCCAACTCAGAAAGACCAGACAAACACCTCTCACCACAAGATGAATAATTACCCCCCCCCCCCTCACTCCCCTAAAGGGCCCATATCTATACAAGAAGAATGCAGAGTCCCTGTAATCACATCTATGCAGGTAAAAGTTGCACTCTCTAAAACCAGAAACACAGCATCCATGGGACTGGACAACATCCCAGACTGCGTTTTACGCAAACTTCAGAACAAACTGGCTCCCCACCTAAGCACCATGTTCAATCATAGTCTCACATCAGGCTTTGTGCCCACTGAGTGGCGCTCAGCAACAGTTATCCCACTCCACAAAAGGGGAGCCACCACTGATCCTGGGAACTATCATCCTATTAGCCTAATGAGCCTGGTCTGCTAGGCCATGGAACGTATCATCATGGACCTCATAAACAAAGACATTGGTAACTTCCAAACTCTGGACCCCACCCAGTTCAGATTTGTGAAAGGCAAATCATTCCTTCTAAACCTAATCAACTTCTTTGAAGCAGTCATCAAAGCCATAGACAAGGGTAAGGTGGTTCACACAGCCTGTCTTGACCTCGCCAAGGCTTTCTACACCATCCCCCATTCTGGAATTATAGCTAAACTCACTAAACTAGGTATAAATCCCTACGTTACAAGATGGGTTGCCAACTGGCTCACTAACAGAACCCACACTGTAAAAGTTGCAGACTCTATATCTGACTTTAAACCAATTACAAGTGGAGTACCGCAGGGCTCAGTCCTGGACCCCCTCCTGTTTGGTTTCTACTTCTTTGAAGACTTCCTATACTCTGGAACAAGCTACCCATCTATATCAAGTAAAGTTCCTCATTAGCATTCTTCAAGAAAAATCTTGATGAGTGGATAGGAAATACACCCTGGGGATCACTTCTGTGGCTCTGCTCGACAGAGGCACAGGAAATTAACTTTCTTGGGTGGCATAAACCAGGGAACCTTGTTGGCTAGGCTTACTTAGGCCCTAGGGCCGATAGCCTAGCACCTACCTATGAACCTATCAGCTGTACAATATAGAAGGACTTTCTTATAATAACAGAAACATCACTAGTACTAAACATAGTCATTTTCTTTATAATCTGTACAATAGAGAAGGACTTTGTTAACAACAACAGAAACATGTTGGTCAAAAGTTTTGTCACTGTCCACATAAACTCCCAAATCTACAACAAGTGGGTCACCTCTTAGGGGTATATTATCAATGTAGTAGTTTCCTGGGGTAGAAGGCTTCCCAAAGGATACAGTAAGGCATTTTTTGACATTTAATTTCAGACCTTGACTTTGACAATAGTTATTTCTTTGAGACAAGTCTTTCTGCAGGATGGCTAAGTCATTTTAGGATTCATCGATTGCTCATAGCTTGTAGTCATCTGCAAACTTAGTCAGCCAGAGCCCTTTGGTATTGACTTTTACTTTGGAAAATTATTTTCTAAACATGAGAGGTCATGGCACAGAACCCTTGGGGACTCTACTGGTGACTAGTAGCTTTGTGAAGGCAGTTTTCCCTGTTCTGATTAAGTGTGTCATATGTGTGAGCTGTTGTAATCCAGCAGGTCACTTAGGGATTTATTCTCAGTTTATTTAACTCTTCTACTATGTCTGAATGGGGAATTCTGTCAAAACTTTTGGCCTGGTCAAGGTAGGCAGTGTGTAGCATTTTGACTTCATCCACTGCTTTGTTGACCTTTTCAAAAATTCTGTTAGGCTGAGGAAGCATGACCTGCCCTTAATAAATCAAAACAGAGATAGATAATTTGCAATAATTCTTTTAATAGGAAAACATAACGAAAGAAAAGCAATGAAAATAAGTATAACATGAAATAAAAAAAGATGCATACATTATTGTGTGTCATGCTATTAAACAGTAACTATGCTATGCTGACTTCACAAAGACAACACTCTTTGCAAAAAAAAAAAAAATCTTATACTATAGCTCCATAATAAAATATTCATTGTATTACTTTCAAATTATATAATTAACTATGTACTTACACACCATCATAATATGTGTATGTCTGTCTACTATATATATATATATATATATATATATATATATGGATTCACTTTATAATTTAGAAATACTGAAATACTGAATTTCAGTATTTCGAAATCATAAAGTCGAACGGCCATAATCCCGAAAGCACACAATCACGAAACACACAATCATGAACACATACACACCATACACCACACAACACATACATTGTCCAACCCACACTACAACAAACAAAACACACACACAAACACAAACAAACCTGCACTACATGTAAGCAAGGGTGCCAAGTTCCCCTGCTCCCTCCACATTTCCCCTACTTATATATACTAACCCCGAGATCGTACAGACACAAAAAGGAAACACAGACCCACACATCTCACAGTCCCTCGCACACACACAAACATCACACATATACATATATCAACACATCCAACACTTACACACATTCAGACGCACACAAACTCCCATACAAAACCATTACAAAACACTCAATTACCTTCAATTGCACCTACATCCATACATGACACGAACCCCAATACACTCCCAACACCGCATGCCACATACCGTAAGCCATAACTGCGATTTTGAGATATACAAATTCGCAATTATGCACTTTCGCGATTTTGAGTCTTTGACTTTATGATTTCGAAATACTGAAATTCGGTATTTCAGTATTTCGAAATTATAAAGTGAACCCACACACATATATATATATATATATATATATATATATATATATATATATAAAAAAAAATATATATATATATATATATATATATATATATATTATATATATATATATATATATATATATATACAGTCCACAAAATCCGGCATTCACAAATAAACTTGCTACACAAAGCCCTTTGTATCCAGAACTAGGGTAAAACAAAATAGGACTAAACACGAAAGTATGTGAAAAAGAAGTTATGTCTTACCATAACGTTCCATCAGTGTTGTTGATCTTCATTCATTCGTTACTGATGGGACTGGGTTATCGGTTCCATCCTTGGAACCGAGCCTGCCAATATCAAGCTCGCATCAACTAAAAACTCAAGACCCAAGGTCTTACCCAGAATGCTCTACTTCCTGTTACCTCAGATCGAGTTTGCAAGTTGATAGATAAAAGTAGAGGCTACCTCTGGTCATAACAGACCTACAAGCAAGGAGCACATGAGATCAACCAAGAACCTTCGGATGGGGACGGAGGTTGGAAGTAATGAATGAACGAAGATCAACAACACAGATGGAACGTTATGGTAAGACATAACTTTATCTGATGTTGTTAATCTTTGTTCATTTCTTACTGATGGGACAGAGTCCCCAGCTACCTGTATTCCTGATTGACCGTCATGGAAGGACATTCCTGAACACCATGGAGCCAAAGGAAGCTCTACCTCTGGAGGCCAAGTCCAATTTATGATGAAGAATAAAGGTATGAGGTTTGGCCCAAGTTGCAGCGGAGCAAATATCATTGAGGGAAGCCTTAGCATGGAATGCTGCTGAAGTTGCCATAGTTCTTGTCGAATGAGCTTTGACTCTATGAGGCAAGGTGAGATTATTTTTGTTGTAGATAAAGGTTATCCAATTTCTCAACCATGAAGCTAATGTGACTTTTGATAGAGGATGACCCCATCTAGTTCCAGAAAAAGAAAGAAACAGTTGGATTGATTTACAGGTAGATTTGTTCTGTCCAGATAAAATCGTAATTGCTTATGAACATCCAAGGAGTGCAGACAATACTCTTCCTTGTTAGAATGGTTAGGAAAATACACTGGAAGGTCAATAGACTGACTGATAGATCGCTCTGACACCACTTTTGGTAAAAAGTAGAATAAGTTCTCAATGATACCCTATCCTTATGGAAAATAAGATAGAAAGGTTTGATGCATAAGGCCTGGAGTTCTGAATATCGCCTGGCCAATGTGATTGAAATCAAAAACAAAGTTTTCCAAGAGAGATGTTTTACATCAAATGAAGATGCAGGTTCAAAGGGGGGGAGTTTGCAGAACCAAAGCCAAATCCCAAGGTTGTACAGGCTCAATAAAGGAAGGTTTTAAGTGGATAACCCCTTTCAAGAAAGTCTTACAGAGTCTTTGTGACATAAGTGAAAAATCTTTAAACCAATATGAAAATTTGAAATGGCAGATAAATGTACACAGATAGTAAAGGCAGACATCCCGGAGTGGAAAAAATGTGATAAGTAATCCAATACCACCAAGACTGGGATTGACAAGGGGTCTAATTGTTTATTTGCTGCCCATAGAGAGAACCTCTTCCATTTGTTAAGATAGATTAGTCTGGTGGACAATTTATGAGATGCAATAAGAATATTGCGCACAGAGGATGAAAGGTTTTCATGCCTGTCAATCACTGGAAGTGGAGAAACCAAGATGTCAGTTTCAGGGTTGTTAGATTGCGGCAAATCAGACCCTGTGGATGGGAGATCAATGTTGGGGATTGATTCAGGATCCATGGTTGATCTGGCAGGTGAGGCCAGAGGAAGGGGAACTAGACTTGTCGGGGCCAACATGGAGCAAAGAGGATCACTTTGCTCTTCAGCTGTTTTGCTTTCTTTAGACACTGGGAGATGAGGGAGAGAGGAGGATAAGCATAAAGTAGACCCAAGAGCCAAACGTGGACTATAACATCCCTTGGTGACTGTCCCCGAGGGGGGATCAGGGCAAAGTAGTTGCTGCACTTGTAGTTGGTTGGGGAGGCAAATAGATCACAGCAAGGCTGGCCCCAGCGGTTGAAGATTTTTACCACTATCAGAGGATTGAGGGGCCATTTGTGAGGCTGTAGAATGCATCTGCTCAGTTTGTCCGCTGTCACGTTGGAGCTCCCAGGAATGTGCATTGAAATCAGAAAGCAGTTGTGAGCTATTTCCCATTGCCCTATTCTCAAGGCCTCTCAGTATAACTGGTAAGATCTGGTGCCCCCTTGTTTGCTGATGTACCAGACCATTGACATGTTGTCTGATTGGATCACAATAGTCCCTGACAGAAGGATGGAGTGACATGCTTGCAACGCTAGAAGCACTGCCCTCAGTTCCAGGACATTGATATGCAAAAGGGCCTGTGTCTCTGGCCAGGTGCCTTGGACCGAGTTTCCCTGACACTGATCCCCCCACCCCATCAGTGAGGCATCTGTGGTCACTGTGGCTATTGGTTGATGGGGGTTGAAAGGGCGAGACCATTGTTGAGGATTTCAAGATGTCCACCAGAGTAAATCTTGCTTGCATCTCTGAGCTACACTTATCTGAAAAGACAAGGGATGCTGTAGAGGGTACCAGTGAGTGAGAAGTAGCCAGTGATGAAGCCTTATGTGGAATCTGGCTAGAGGAATAATGGCAATCGAGGCTGCCACTGACCCCAATAGTTGGAGTATTGATCAAGCTGGGGATTTGTGGTGACAGAGCAGTGGTTGAACTTGTTTTATTCTCTGACGTTTGTGTTCTGGAAGAGATGCTGTGCAATTTCTCATGTCCAACAGTACCCCTATAAATTCAAAAGACTCAGTTGGGGTTGTGTTGGATTTCTCCCAGTTTATAATGATTCCCAGGATTTGAGCTGTTAAGAGAGTATACTGCAGGTCTTCTTCCAGTAGATGCTTGGTGGGGGCAGTGAGGAACCAGTTGTCTAGATATGGAAACGCCTGCAATCCTTGAAGTCACAAGTGAGCAATGACCACTGCCATGCATTTTGTGAACACTCTGGGGGCTGCAGAGAGACCAAAGGGCAGGGCTCAAAATGGTTAGTGACTGGCCCCTACACAGAAGGGGAGGTATCTTCTTGAGCATTTGTCCATTTTTATGTGGTAATATGCATTTTGTCGATCCACAGAGCACATCCAATCATCTTCTTCCAGAAGAGGAAGGATAGACTGAACCGTGACCATCCAGAGTTTCTCTGTTTTTACAAATTTGTTTAGTGTACTGAGATCCAAAATTGGTCTCCAGTCCCCTGTGTTTTTTGGCACTAAAAAGAACCTTGAGTAAAAAACAGATCCTATCTGGTCTGGGGGGGGGGGGCAGTCTGGATTACTCTTTTTTGTAGCAGCTTTTGGATTTCATGGGCTGCTGTTACCTTTTGACTGGGTGGAACATCGGGTAATATTCTTGATGAGACTAGGCAAAGATGAAAGGAAACGTGATAGCCTCTGGATATAATCTGTTGTACCCAAGCATCGGTTGTTATGTTTTGTCAGGCAGTGGGGTACAAGGAGAAACGACCCCAGACTGCTTCCAGAGCTGAGCAGTCGGGCAACACTTCAGGAGTGCTGATAGGGTTGGCCAGAGAAAGAATCTCTGGAACCCCGGTTTCGCGGACCTCCTCTGCCCCAAAAAGGGGCATCTTCCATTGGAGATGCCCCCTCTGCCTCTAGGGGAGGACTCGGCATGTGCATCCTGGAAAGAATTCTGTGATTTCCTGTGCCAAATCTATGTGCTCCTCTGATTTCTGGAGTAGAATCACTGAAGAATGGAGTATCTGACACCAACGGCAGACAGGGTCTTGCCATATTGTTCGCACCTTGCTAGTGTATCCTTGACTTTAGGGCCAAACAAAGTGGCCTCAATGGGGGTGTTCATGAAGGAAGCCTTAAAGGAGTCTGGAAAGGTGCATCCAATCATGTTGTCTGGCTGCTATACCTGTGCCTGCTACTCTAGCCTCCCCTTCCGTTGCGTAAGAAATGAGATGCATGGAAGAGTTGGAAATGGACTCTAGGGTGGCTATTTGAGAAGCCACATTATCATGGATATCGTCAGAATCAGCTCCTGCAAAGGTTTCAGGGATCTGGTTGATAAGATTTCACTGAAGCCTGGTAAAATGTGGCAAATAATTCAAAGACCTTATGACGAAGGTCGATGAAGAAACACATGCTTCCATAATCTGTCAATCTCCTGGGACTCCTTGTTGGGCAGATGGATAGTTTGGCTCTCTTCTGCTAAATCCTTCTTAGTAGCAGCTGCCACCACCATAGCATGTACTGGAAGACCTTGTGACCAATGGAGATGCTCAGCTGGGGGTGATAATATTTTATCTGGTCTCCTAGCTATTGCTTCCATGGTGTCAGGAGCCTTCCATGTGCACTGCACAGTGAGCTGGATGAGCTCATCGGCAGGCGGGGTGACCCAGGAGGTAGGGGGCCAGGCACGAAAAGCCTGCAGGAATACGGATTCCTCAGGGGAAGGATTAGAAGGCTTCCAGTCACCCCTCTGATTAAAGGATCTTGAGGATGTCACCAAAGGAGGGTGGCCGTGGGGACCCTTCCCCATCATCAAAATCCATATCTTCAGTCAATGACTCCTCAGTGGAGTCCATTTGTTTTCTCTTACATGATGCTTTGCGAGGGTACTTCCTCAGTAGGAGATTATGGGGAAGACTGCAAAGAGGGGGTCTCCTGAGGAGGAGAAACGTGACGCTCGTGTGCCCAGTGACCAGAAGTTGAATCTTGTGGCAGTTGCACCACAGAGGGGGGAGAGGACTCCGACAAATTAACTTTGCCAGGGAGGCAAGCACCCTCTCCATGGCCTGAAATGCTGGCTCAGCCAAGGAGGGTTGGGAGCCCAGAACCAAGCACAACAACCTCAGAACTGGGGTCACACCCTGCCCTGACGAGCCCACCCCCAGACCAGGAGTCTCAACCGAAAGAACCGCAAGAGAGAGAGAGAGCATTCCTGGAAGGTGCCATAGAAAAAATCAGTGTGGAGCCAGAAATGACCTTCCCAACAGCACAGCCACTGGCCAGAGATGAGCCCAATACCCAGTGCACCGAAGGCCACAAGGACGACTCTGGTGCAAAAGTGAGATCCACTATTGGAGTCGGAAGAAGGGAAGCTGCTGTCGAGTAATAGGCTTCAAAACTTGAGTGGAAGTCAAAGGAGGAGTATACATAAGGGTCTGAGGAGACATATGTTCACCTGAATGAGGGAACATGGACTTTGATGGTTGGGAGAGACCTGTGGCCTCAAGCAACTGGTCAACAAGCCGCAACACATCCTGTTCAGAGAGACTCTTGGTTGACCTCATGGAGAAGGCTGATGGTGATTCTTGCCTTTCCAGTAAAGGACTATACTGACTGCTAGCAAAAGGATCCAGTGAAGGGGAATATTTGGTCCTTGCTAATTCAACATGTGCAGAGGTCAGAGCTGAGGATGTCTACACCGAAGAAAACTGTGTGGAGGATGTCAGCACCATAGT
The DNA here is from genome assembly GCF_019279795.1 of Protopterus annectens. Taxonomy (NCBI): domain Eukaryota; kingdom Metazoa; phylum Chordata; order Ceratodontiformes; family Protopteridae; genus Protopterus; species Protopterus annectens. The sequence goes on from NC_056751.1 coordinate 451,202,430, forward strand.
AGTTGAAGGTGTCTGCATCGTAAAGGCAAAAGTCTGCCTTGAAGGGTACAGTGCCATAGTGGAAAGTGTGTGCACCAGCAATAAGGACAGTGCCAAGAATGACTGCACTGAAGCACATATCGGTGCCGAAAATGTCTGCCCCGTGGAGTACAGTAGAGTCATACTTGGAGCCGAAGGTGACTGTACCAGTGGTGCTGAAGGGAACTGAACCTGTATTAATGGTGCCATTAGGGGTTGCGACAGAGCTGTCAGAACCATAGTTGTCTGCACCGGGGACTCCAGTGCCAGTATCAATAAAGGAGACAGGGCTGTAACCAGAATCATTTGTGGAGTTGCCGAGCCTGGAGCCGACAGGGTCACAGGTGGCAGCACCGGAGTAGTAATCAATTTCACCTTCTTGTCAGTCAACTCCCTACGATCTCCAGAGGGAGAAGAAGGGAGTGACTAAGATGATAAAGAAGAAAAATGCCTCTTGCAGGGTTTAACAGAAAGGGGTGAGCCCTCCAACCCAGAAATAGCCTCAGAGAAAGGACACTTGAGGAGACCTTTCAAAATTAACTTATTCTTCCTCTCATTGAGAGTCCTGGTAGAGATTTTTTTACAAATTCCACAATGAGGCTACACAGTCAAGTGGGAGACATTAAGATAGTAGACACAAGTCATGGCCATTGGAAAGTGGCAACTTATGGCCGCAATCCTTGCACTGCTTGAAACCAACGGTACTTTTTTTATCCGACGTAACTGGTGTGGAGAAGAAGCACAGTAGCAAAAGAAAGAATAAAGGCTACCCAAAGAAAAGGGTAAAAAGTGAAAGGGAAGGATTACCAATGATGGTAATGGGGAATTACCACAGGGTAAGAAAAGAGGGCAATAAAGGGAAAAGACTAAAGGGAGAGAGTCTAAAGTGTGCGATAGGGTAGGAAAATATTAGAATAAGTGCTTGAGAAAAATTTAGAGTAAGAACAATATATAAACTTTCAAAAAATTAGACACTTAGCTGAGAGAGTGGCTTGATATGGCTGTACAGCAACACGGCAAACAAGATCTGAGATAACAGGGAGCAAAGTATTCTGGGTAGGACCTTGGCTCGAGAGTTTTTGGCTGACATGAGCTTGATATTAGCTGGCTTGGTTCAGAGGACAGAACTGATAACCCGTCAGTAAGGAATGAACGAAGAGTAAGAACATCAGATCAGTTGTTTTCAAGGCACTGGTCAAAAAATTCATCAGACTTAAACACGTCCCAATATTTATCAATTACCTCCTTAATTTTAAAGATGTTGGTACCGTAATTTGTGATGTTTTCCTATCACATAGAGTATTATCACTATTATTAACTGTGTTTGTTAAAACTGATTCCCTTTGACAGTTCAATGCCCTTATTTGTTCCTTTTTCACATCACCCACATTATAACCTCTTTTCATAAATCTATCAGTCATTTTTTAGCCTCTGTTTCAAAACTAATATATTCACTACAAATATGCCTCAGTCTCTAGAACTGTGATTTAGGAATATTTGTAATCATGTGTTTTGGGTGACAGCTACTTGTCTCCAATATGGCATTTTTAATAACATGTTTTCTATACAGCAAGGTAATCATTGTACCATCCACTGCCTTTGTGATTTGAACATCTAAAAAATCTATGTTATAGGGATCAATCCCATCCAAAAATTTAATATCAAATTCATTGGAATTAAGATAACAAACAAATTCTAACCAGCCTTGGACAGCCCCTGATAAATACCCCAACAAACATCAAGGTAATGTTGCCACATGGTTACATTTCTTTTATACATGTTTTTGCTACCGTATATCATATTCCATTCTAAAATCCCCATAAAGAGGTCCACATAGATGGGAACAAATGTAGTACCCATGGCTGTGCCATTAACCTGAATAGCATTCACCTCCAAAATAAAATACATTGTGCTCTAATACCAATTTTACCAAAATAATGAGAAATTCTATGTGTTCAGATGAATATAGACCATATTCTATTCGCCAGAATCTTGCTGTTCTCATACCCCCAGCATGTGGAATGTTTGTGTACAAGGACTGTACGTCCAATGTTGGTATAGATGCTGTTAGAGGTAGGGGTCTGTCTGATTTGACTAGACTTGATCTTTTAGACAGAAGAGAAAGAACGTGGATAATGAATTTGGGTTCCCTATATAAACCAGGTTTGAATGATCACTGGTGCAAAACAAATAATATGTTCCTAAGTTATTTGATTCACTTAGGTGTTTTTTGAATATGCCATGTTTTAGTAATTTGTTGTGACTTCATTTTCCATTTATAGTACTTTATTAGATGTTTTTGTATTTTAATATGTCAGTTGGTTTGTTACTATATAAGGGTTTATAGGTTAGGGTTGTGTGTATTCACACTGATGATGACAGGGGCCAAAACCAGTCTGTGTAACAGCCAGATCGTTGCTGCTAAATTATAGCCAAGACTTCTGTTCTGAAGTAAAAAAACATTTGTTCACGTACTTTCGTGTTTGATCCTATTTTGTTTTGCCTTAGTTGTGGAGACAAAGGGCTTTGTGTAGCAAGTTTATTTGCGGGTGCTGGATTTTGTAGACTGTGTTATTTGGAGTTATCCAAGCACCGCGATGGTTTGCGTGCACCTGTGGTTGTGTCTGGAGGATATACATATACATATATATATATATATATACACATATATATATATATATATATATATATATACACATACACACACACACTCACACACACACACATATATATATATATATATATATATATATATACACACACACATATATATATATATATATATATATATATATATATATACTTTTTGTGTGGTACAGTGTGTGTGTGTGTGTGTGTGTGTGTGTGTGTGTGTGTGTGTGTGTGTGTATGTAAAGTAGACCTCCTCTTTCTCCCTTTCTGTCCATACATATATGAATACAAAGAGTGAAACAGCAAGCAAACAAAATCAAGATCCTTATTTTGCAAAAGATTTTCTTTCTTAATTCCTTTTCATTCCCTTATAATCATATAATAATGACGAAAAACAGTCACACTTCAGAAATCTGTGGATTTCCTTAAGATTTTGCCATCTGTCAGTAAGAAAAACAGATAGCATTCTTCGCTCTATTTTTTTTTTGCAACCAACATTATTAACTTCTTTAAACAAGAGGAAAAACATTCACTCCACTTTTAAAACATCTAGAGTTCAAAAATTAATTGTCATATATGCAAAATCCATAAAATATTTATTTTTAGATAGAACTTTAATGTGTTATCATTCCAGAAGAATACTGACCTATAACAAAATTGACAATTTAGATTTCTAGGAGCAGGAAAATATTCTCATAAGGAAAATTACCAGTCCTTATGTTAAAATCAAACCATTGAATAATAAACCTCAGTCATCTCAGTCATTCTACCATGTTTTGCTATTTAAGATAAACAAAGTCTTGAGCAGGTGTGTTACATATCATCTTCAGATGTTTAAGAAATGTTAGGTCCTGTAACGTACATGGGAGTTTCTGTTTCCACATTTTTGTATGCATTTCTTTGCAGGTAACATTGTCATACGGACTGGTGACTGACCTACCCTGCTAAGGCTATAACCCTGTACCTCAATAGTAACATTTTAAAGAGTAAACTTTAATTACTCTCCTCCAGGTATTATCTATCTTATTTTGCAAATATTTCTAAAAATGAAACAAGGCCTGGTTGTCTCCAAAAGATATGCAGCCATTCACATTATTCTCAACTGTTACATTTACAACATTCAGAAGACAGGTTTGAAAGCACTGAGGCCAGTGAAATGCATGTGTATAAAAAAATGAGTGTTGGTATTGTCAGCAATACAATCTAATCCTCCTCCACCTCATTGCATAATGGTGAAACAGTGAAACCTTCAGCCATCACTCACAAAATAGATATGTAAAGGGCTCCTTCCTGCATCCCTCTATATTTTTTGTAGCACTCAAAAATTCTCCATCAAAAGTGTATATGGGTTACTGTTCTGTCCCTTCTTAAGCTGTTCTACATCTTTGCAATTAGTGGAGGGAGTCCAGTCTCTGCACATTAAATGTGTTTATTTCTCTTAACAAAAAAGTGTATAGCCTTACCCCCTCCTCTATGATCTTGAAACTGGAAATGACCACCTCTCAAAGACAAAGATTTCCTTCTGACGAGCCAACAACCATACTTCAGAAAGGTACTTTGTCCAAAAATAGTCCGGCAAAGGGAGATAAGAATTGACTTCCCTGCTCTGAGTTCCCCTTCAGCTAATGTTCAGATAAGCTTTGTCAAAGCATCTCTGAGTAAACCAGAATATACCTTGTTTATCCTAGAAAAACCTTCCTAAAGCAATCATATATCCCCATATACACTCTTACAATAGGCAGAGGGCTTCTCATTTGTGAACTAGAAACATACTGATCTGCAGCCAAGGCCAGAACAACTTTCTAGTCAACTGCTTTTACCCAGTTCTAAACGTCTGGTGCTCAAAAGCCACCTTGTACAGTAGGGAAGGATAGGATGTCTGATAATCCATGCTTGCCACCTGCCCAAATCAAATTTAGTGTATTCCTTCTGTAAGACATCGAGGAAGTCATTTAATCAGACATTGTTCCTGGACTAACCCTGAAAAGAGACTTTGTGTCCAGTAGGCCTACCTGATTAAGAAATTATTATCATTATTATCATTATAATTATTATTATTATTATTATTATTATTATTATTATTATTATTATTATTATTATTACTATTATTATTATTATTGCCTTTAAACATTTGAAGTACCTGTTAGAAAATGAGTGGGGAAGGCATTGTGTTTAGTATAAGATTAAAGGAATAATAAACCAAACAACTGCCTGAACTGTGTGTTTTAATTCCCTTCACCTTTAGCTCTAATTGAGTATTACTTGCTGCTAATAAGTCCTCTAAAGAAGTGAAAAGATGCAGTCCTAGATACCTTATCAGGTTGTTCTTTCCCAAAAATGGGAATTGCCACAAAATTCTATTAGGGTGTAAATTTTATCTTAACTGCATCAGGCTTTTGAACATTTACTAGTAAACTGTTTAAAATAGTCCTGAATCTCAGATAATCCTGTAAGGTCTGCCTCAGGCATATGATGATTAAGCATTTATTAAAATTGTACATACATTACATGTAAAATCTTTTAGCCGATGCTTCACTACATGACAGCAGCTTCATATTCCACAAGTGTAAAGTGCTCCAATCACTGGATGCTGGGAAATGAAAGGTTGATGATGGTTTTCCACAGGAAACTACTGCTGATGTGGTTTCTGTGTGTGTGTGCTAGGAATTATTCCTTTTATTTTGGAGATTTTTGTTTGCATGATTGTGGTTGGTGTATATAAGTTTGGTGGGGTATATCAGGTGTTACCTCTGTAAAAAACACAGTTTAAAGGTCATATCCTAAAAGACTTGTTGTTGGTATATGTGATGTACTCTGGCATAACCCTATCTCAGTTTCAAAAGAATTTCTCTCTACGTAAATGACCTGTCTATAAGGTAGGCTCATACTATAATAAGCTACTTACAGTGAGAGCAAGTCATTTGTAATCAGGCACTTGTGATTAATTATGTGGTTCATCAGAATCTTGTTACTTGGGACATCATAGCTGAACTATTATAAAGGGCCACTAAAATGACAAAATACTTCTGAGTAATTATACATGGTGTAATGCTTCTCATATTTTATGTTTTAATTCATTTTGCTTACTACTGTTTACACACAAAAAAAAATTACAGTGAGAGCCTACAGGAGTTAATGGCATTGAACTGAAACAATACTAGTTGTACATCTGATATATGATGGATAAGAATAAATAAAATTGAGTAAATGTGAAAAATAAGTAATAATAAATATAAATAAAACATATAAACAGATAAATATACATACAAATGTGTATAAACAAATAAACGAATAAGTAAACAAACGAAAATAAATGAAGTGGTGGTATAGCATTATATTAGAGGAGCAAAGTGGCAATACTAACAACCCATTGCTATTATTACATTCAGTTCAATTCAATTCCATTTATTCATACCCATAGATAAATTCTTTTTGAAGTCACAAGATTAGCGTTGGTCCAGACATAACATTCATCAATGAGATAAATACAATAATAAAAAAAAAAACATAACAATAAACATTAACATATATACGATAAACAAAGAAAAGAAGAAAAATCTGTCTCCAATATATATTGCGCATTCTTCATCATTGCACCATTTTTTTATACTCAGTACTGCACTCTATTTAAACCAAAAAGTGCAAAAGTACCAAGGTGCTGAAATTGAAGCTATATTAAGATTTTAAAACATCTCATAAAATGTAATATTCTTATAATTCGTATGTGTGATTGCTACTAGAACAAAACTATTCTTATATCTTTTTGTTTTACATCCTGGAAACATATACATGTTCTGTAGTCCTATCTCGCCTTCATTCTTACAGATGGGTTCGAAGCCGATCCTCGGCTCTGACTCGGTCTATTAGCAGACTGAAAGTCTTCTAGTTGGCTCGTGGCTAGGTAGGTATCCCATGGTGCACCAGTATAATCCCCAGATCTTGTTTGCAAGGTTAATGAGTTCAGATGTGCTTCTTCTTGGCTGTGGCTAGGTTTAACACATTTTGCTATTTTTTCTATATTACAGTTTAACTTTTCAAGTTATATAGCCTTTGCTAGTCTTTTACTATTGTTAGAGTAGTGCTAGTCTTGCTGAAGTACGTTTTTCTTCAATTTAGTTAATTATTGTTGAGAACTTGTTGGCCGTTGGCCTTGTAGTTCTCCTTGGTATCCTGTGTGTCAGTTTGATGAGCGGTTTGCCCATAGTTGTTATTTGCTGTGCTAGTTTAGCTTAGAGTATTTGATAATTAGTGCTTGCTGTTAAGGTGCGCATTTGTGCTCAATTTAACCTTTTGTGTAAAGTGTTCTTTAGTGTGCAGTGTTATTAGTTTAGTTAGTTTTAGAGTAATCCGCCTACATATTAGTCAGATATTTAGCTTTAGTTGACAAAGTTTCTTGATATTTCAACCCTTTTGGTTCTACGTCATAGAAGTTGTATAAAAGTTCCTCTCAGTAGTGGGATTTTTTTCTGGCTAATACTTGGTGTGTGTGTGTCAAGTATATTTGGTAGTTTCAGACCATTAGTCTTCTCTTTCTAGGTCCACTTGAGTTAGAGGACCTAGTTTTTCTCTCTCTTTCTTCTCTACCCAGGGCTAGGCCCATTTGAGTTAGAGGACCTAGTCCTCGTGGTTGTATGACTGTTAGTGCAGTGAGGGCTAGGCCCGTTTAAGTTAGAGGACCTACTCCTCGCTGTGTGTTTGGCTTGTGTCTTTTTGCTACATCTCAGTGCCATGTCTAAAGAGGCTAAAGATCATAAACCCTTGGGGTTTAAGAAATGTGTGAAATGCTCTCAGAAAATGTCTATTACCGATGGCCACAGTAACTGTGTATATTGCCTCAGAGCCATCCATCTGCAAGAAACATGTTTGTTTTGCCATTCTTTTAGTGCCAGGGTCTTACAGGAGAGGAAGAACAAACTAATATTAAAAGGTCTCCTTAAGCCTTCTTTTGAGGAAGACTTGGCCAGGCCGTCTTCCTACTCCAAATCTCATGGATCTAAAAAACAAACTAAAACAATGACTGAGAAGGTCACTGAAAAACCAATCAGTAAAAACAAAATGAAAACTCTAGCAAAGCTAGAACTTCCACTGAGTGACTTCCCAAACCTCTTGTATCAGAGGGGCATGGAATATATGCAAATGATCCTTATAAACATCAGGTGTTTCAGCTCATTGTTGATTCTGAATGCCCATGACTTGTTTTGTCGTTTTACTAGACAATTTCAGGCCAATAAAGCCAATCCCCTCTAGCTGTGGATATGCATATTTCGGCCTTGTTATGACCTCATCAGCACAGCACATGCAGTGTTTGACTAAGCATTAGAAACACAGGGCTGTTATATCCAGCTGATGTCCATCATCATTAGGGTGACTGCAAAAATATCCCAAACAACAAACTAAAACAATGAGTGATAATGTCACTGAAAAAACAATCAGTAAAAACAAAATGAAAACTCTAGCAAAGCTAGAACTTCTACTGAGTGACCTCCCAAGCCACTTGCTTTGCTAGAGCTTTCATTTTGTTTTTACTGATTGGTTTTTCAGTGACCTTCTCACTCATTGTTTTAGTTTGTTGCTTGGGATATTTTTTCAGTGACCCTAATGATGATGGACATCAGCTGGGTATAACAGCCGTGTGTTTCTAATGCTTAGTCAAACACTTTGCTTGTGCTGTGCTGATGAGGTCATAACAAGGCCGAAATATGCATATCCACAGCTAGTGGGGTTTGGCTTTATTGGCCTGAAATTATCCAGTAAAATGACGAAACAAGTCATGGGCATTCAGAATCGCCAATGAGCTGAAACACCTGATGTTCATAAGGATCATTTGCATATATATGAATCCACAAAACCACGCAAGTCAGGCCAAGTGCACGGACTGAACCAATGACACAAAGTTAACCAAGAAGGTCCAGCACAAACAGAGTGGGTTAAGAATAAGCTTTTATTGCATAAAAAGTGGCTAACCCAAATCCAACTAACAGGATTTGGCTTCAAATAGCTTTCTTCAGTGTTAATCCATACAGAAACACACAATGTTTAAATAATACATCCTAAATTGCTCCTGTCCCCCTATTGGTGCATGCTGAATTAATTATGCTCATTCAGGCCAGGTTTAAAGAGAGCTCCCAACCTTACTATCCAGCCTGATTCTTTTTCATTGAGTTTGGTATGCCACCCTGTCTTGCACATTCTATTCCCCTGAATTCTGTCTATAATGGTGAATTGAAATTTGGCAGTATGATGGGTAAAAGTATGTTTATAAAGAGCATTTGTGAGCCTTTTATTCCTCGTGTCATTTAAATGTTCACTAATCCTAAATTTTAATGGACGTGAAGTTTGTCCGACATAAAAGGCAGAACAAAAGCATCTAGCTAGATAAATAACCCAATCGCTACTGCAATTGCCCATAATATTAATTGTGTATATTTTCAAGGTATTGCTGCTGGTAAATACCTTACTTTTACATGTGTGCACATGCACTACAATGTCCACAAGGACTGCTGCCTGTCAACCTATCTACAAATAGGGTAGTTTGATGAAAATTAGTGGTGGAGCCCTTCTTATAATGAGTGAGATATGAGTTGATTGTCCATCCCCTATGATAAGAAAATAAACACTTAGAGGGGAGAATATTTGCCAGTCGCTCAATGGCCAACAAAATGTTGGCCATTGAGCGACTGGCCAACAAAATGTTCCAATGGTTATTTATAATATCTCGAAATTAATTTGTGTTACGACCATAGGTGGTAACCAAACGGATATTCTGAGATGTGTTTTCATCCTGTTTCTCAAGTTTTGGTTCAATATTATAATAACTTCTCATGGTCAGATCTAGCAGCATGCATACTGGCACCATGTATGGTTCCACCTGATATCCCCTGCTGAGGAATCTGTTAAATAAATCCTTTCTGCCAGAATTGAAAGCCAAATTAGTGGAGCAGATATGTTTGATACGCAAAAATTGAGATTTTGGTATATTTCGGATAATGTGGGGTGGATGATGACTGGTGGCGTGAAGCAACATGTTGAACCTTGGAGCTTTCATTTTGTTTTTACTGAAAGGATCTAAAAAAGAAAAGGCAAAACCTTCCAAGAGGCATTCCCCAGCACCATGCGGTGCCTCGGAACCATCTCCCAAAATGTCGAAATCAGACAAGTCATCTCCCTCCAAGGCTCCACTGATTTCGGAACCGATCGAGCTAGTTGCTACTATGACTCCAGTGTCAGCCCCATGCATTTTGGAACTGACTACTGATAGCAGACATCACAGCTGGTCCAGAGATCCTTTGCCAGTCTCCCCATCTTTAAGGTTCCCTATCTTACATAGGTCTAGATCTCCCACACTGTCTTCCAGATCTTCCAGGAGCCTGTCAGAAGAAGATGTGGAGAGAGTAGTTCTGAGACTCTTGAAGTCATCTGCCTTGCCAAAAATGCTGTTGGCTCTGACCCAGTTGGTCCCAGAGCCACTTGAGCCCATTTCCCCTTCTGTGGTTCCTCCTCTGAGCCATACTGGGCTTTTGTAGCTGGAGTGCTCAGTACTGCTGGTTGGGGAACTCTCAGTTCCAGCTATCCCTGAAGTTGTCTCGGAGCCAAGTTCCACTCTGACATCTTCGGTGCCGTCTGTGGTGTCTAGGAGCCAAAGCTCTCTAGTCGGCCCTGACAAGGACGCTTGGACCCAGACCTCTTTGGTTCTGAGTCTCCCTCTTGGTGCATCGGCTAGGGTGAGCTCGGAACCTACATCTATCTCAGAGCGATGACTTCCTCCATCCTTTTGGAGCCAGAGAGGTCTTTGGAGCAGGAGAGGTTAGCCTTCGAGATGATGAGGAGTGTGCTGTCCCAATCCTCAGCTCCACCCAGAGGTACCAACACTCTTACCCCTTGGGCACCGACCTCCGGCTCAGCACCTACTCCCTCTCTAGACAGCAGAGACCCTTAGCCTCAGAAGCTCCCAGCTGGTGGCCCCCACTCTTCCGAGACCTCCCTGGAATATCCTTCTGAGGAGCCCCCTAGGAAGAGGACATGCAAGAGGAAGCATCCAGACTCCCAGAATAAGCCTCTTACCTCCAATACCAACCTCGAGGAGTCAGAAGGGTCCCCCAAGTCGTCCTCTGATGATGTATCCTTTGTTGACATTTTAGAGATCCTTAAGCAGAGGTTTGGCTGGCCCACTGTTACCCCTTATGATGAGGAGTTGGTGTACCTGAAGGCTTTTGGGTCTCAACCTTCAACATCTTGGGTATCTCCACCTTTTGATGAACTTTTAGACCTTGTTAGTCGAAAGGAGTGGGAGACTCCTGATGCTGTGGAGCCAGTCCCCAGGAGACCTAATACATTTTTGTCAGCCCCCAAGGAGAAGGAATTTTTGTCCAAGGGCGTTTCTGTAGATGCCATGGTGGTGGCGGCAGCAACTAAGAAGGAACTAATGGAGACTTCTTCATCTGTCCATCCGCCAAACAAGGAGTCTCAAACAATGGACAGGTACGGGAAGCATATCTTTTCATCAGCGGCATTCACTCTTAGATCACTGAACTACCTAACACATTTTACAAGGCTTCAGAGAGATCTCCTTAAGGAGCTGGGAGAGACCCTACAAGGTACATCTACTGAAGGAGTCCCTGATAAGGTGTCTGCTTAGTTGTCCACCTTGAATTCCATTGTTAACTCCTCCGTGAGGCAGATTTCTTATGCAGCCGATGAATCGAGCAGGGCAGCTGGTTCAGGAGTTTCCCTTAGGAGGCACTCCTGGATGCAGTTGCATAATTTTGTGGAGCCATTCAAGTCTACCTTTACCAATGCCCCCTTTGATGGTTCTTCCTTGTTTGGACCCAAGGTAAAAGACACACTCACCAGGTGCGAGCAAGAAGGGAAAATGCTGTCTGCCATGGAAGTATGTTTTACCTTCCCCTCTAGACCATACCCCAAGGGTCAGAGAGCTGATAAGATGTGGATCAAGTCCCAGAGGTTTTTCCTGGATGCACAGGGTGACTCCTCCTTCAGAGGCAGAGGAGGAGTAGCAAATGGCAGACATTGCCCTAGATGCAGGGTTGGACTAGAAAACCAGGGAGGCCATGATTCATTTCAAGGCCGTCCCTATCAGCACTTTTGAAGGGGGGCCCGACTGTGCAAGTGGGCCTCATGAGCCAGTCGGGGGTCACATGTCTTTGTATCCAGAAGCCTGGCTAAGCATCACCCAAGACAAATGGGTACAAAGAATTATCACCAGAGGTTACTCCATACACTTTTCTCTTCCACCTCATGTTCCCAAGAGGATCCCGGATGTTCCACCCAATCACAGGGATCAAGCAACTGTAGAAGTGAGCAAGTTGCTCACAAACTGAGTCATCCAAACTGTCCCCGGAGACCAGGTAGGATTCAGAGCTTACTCCAGATTCTTTTTAGTGCCAAAATGTACAGGGGACTGGAGGCCCATATTGGACCTCAGCAAATTAAACAAATCCATAAAGAAGGACAAGTTCTGGATGGTGATACTGCAGTCTATAGTCCCTCTATTAGGCAAAGACACTTGGATGTGCTCACTAGACCTCCAAGATGCATATTATCACATAAAAATGGACAGAGCATCGAGGAGCCAGCTACACTTCTGACTGGGAGCCAGTCATTACCAGTTTCATGCTCTGCCCTTTGGTCTCACCACAGCCCCCATGGTGTTCATCAAATGTATGGCAGTAGTGACAGCTCACCTGAGATATCTAGGATTCTAAGTGTTTCCATATCTGGACGACTGGCTCCTGACCACCTCCACCAGGCATCTACTTCTTCAAACCAGCGACTACAGTATCCAACTTTGTGCTCAGTTGGGGATTACTATAATTTGGGAAAAGTCTGCATTATCACCCCCTCAATTTGTGACTTTTATAGGTGCAGAAATAGACACAGTCACCATGTTGGCTTGTCTTCCAGCAGAAAGGGCACAGAATCTCATACAACAAGTCCTTCATCTAATTCCCCTGCGGAAAGTCAAGGCAAAGACAGTGCTGAAACTTCTAGGGACCATGGCCTCCACCATATTACTAGTCCCTCTTGCCAGACTACACATGCAGATTCTTCAATGGCTTCTACCATCCCAGTGGTCCTTCCAACAACTGCCTCTATCCCACCACATCCTTTTAACAGGGTCTTGCAAAAAGGACCTCCGTTGGTGGATCCAACCCAACCAGCTAACAACAGGCACTCCATTCCTTCCTCGCCAACCCATTGCTACTGTGACCACGGATACCTCACAGATAGGGTGGGGGGGGGATTATCTAGGCAGGACTGTCGAAGGCACATGGCAAGATCATGAGGCCCACCTGCATATCAGTGTCCTAGAGATGAGGGCAGTGCTTTTGGCGTTGCAAACACTCCATGACCTCCTTCCTCTTGGCACGATAACAATACAATCAGACAACATGTTGGTAGCATGGTATCTCAACAAACAAGGAGGAACCAGATCGTACCTAGTCTGCCGAGAGGCTATTCGTGTTTGGAAATGGGTGATATCGTCCCAGCGCTTTCTGGTGGCAATGCACATCCCGGGGACAACCAACGTGATAGCCGACAAACTCAGCCGGGCAATCTTGATGCCTTACAAGCGGTCTCTGAAGCAAGAAATAGCGAAACTGATTTTCCACAGATGTGGACAGCCTTGCTGCGATCTTTTCACCAGTCTGATCAACTCCAAATGCAGCAGCTACTTTTCCCTTATCCCCCCTCTGGGGGAGTCACCGAGAGATGCACTTGGTCATGATTGGCCCCTGGGTCTCCTTTATGCTTTCCCACCCTTTCTTCTCATATACAAGGTGATTCAGAAAACAAAACTGTTTGGAAGCAAATTGCTCCTCATCACTCCTTACTGGCCTCGTCAGGTTTGGTTCCCCTTTCTCGAGCCTCATGTACTGGATGGCCTATGGACTCTGGACCCAGTGCCAGATCTGTTGATACACATGTCAGGTTCTTTTCATCCCAACCTCCACACCCTCAATTTGACAGCTTGGTTGCTCCAGTTCCATCCATAGTCAGGCTTTATGATTTTTCACCCGCTGTGACCCACATTCTTACATCTTCTCACAAACCCTCCACTAAAAAGTTATACACGAGCAAATGGAGAAGGTTTTCTATCTGGGCTGAGGAAAGGACTGTTGACCCTTATACCACATCCATTCCAGTGGTATTGGAATTCTTGTCTGAACTTTTTGACTAGGGTTCTTCTGCTGCCACAATTTGGGTTCAGTTGGCAGCAATATCAAATTTTCATTTGGGTCAACATGAGTCCAATCTAATGTCACACAGATTGTGTAAAATATGCCTTAAAGGTGCTACTTTGCTGTGACCTCCCTTTTAGGAACTGATAGCTTCATGGGATCTAAACTTTGTCCTGTCCAAATTAATGTCTCCACCCTTTGAACCAGCTCATTCATGTTTGTTGAAGTTTCTATCTTGGAAGACTTTGTTTCTGGTGGCAATCACATCTGCTAGATGAGTATCCGAGTTACAAGCACTGTCTATCAAGCCCCCTTATTTGATTTTCCACAAAGACAGAATATCTCTTCATACAAATCCATCTTTTGTCCCCAAGGTGTGTTCTCATAATAACTTGAACCAAACTATAGAGTTTCCGGTGTTCTTCCCTAATCATTCCAATGCAGCAGAATACAGATTTCATCAGGTGGGCATTCACAGACGATCACGGTTTTATCTACACCGGATCAAGGAATTCAGGAAGTCAGACCAATTATTTGTTTCCTTCTCTGACTCCAGATTAGGTCTCCCGGTTTCCAAAGTGACCCTTTCGAATTGGATTTCCAGTTGTATATCCTACATTTATTCTTTTGATGGAAAGCCTTTACCGTGCAAACTTAAGGCTCATTCTACAAGATCCCAGTCTGCTTCTGCAGCCTTTCAAGCCAGGGTTCCAACTGAAAATATTTGTGCAGCAGCAACATGGGGTACCCCTCACACCTTTATTACTCATTACAAAAGGGGTAGAGCCTCCTTTGGTTCCATGGTACTCAGGAGAATGTTTCAGTGAGACACCCAAGAATAAGGTGCTAGGGACACTATCCCATGTGTAAGAATGAAGGCGAGATAGGACTACAGAACATAAAGAAGTTATGTACTCACCATAACGTTCCATGTTTGTAGTCCATCTTGCCCTTCATTCTTATGAACCCACCCTCCTCCCCCCTTCCTTGAAGGATCTGGAGACAGAAAATTTTTTCTTAACAGGTAGAGACCTTTTATTATTGTTGTCATTTCTGGACAGCTTTTGTTCTTTCTTTCTATTGTTTAGCAGCAAACAAGACCTGGGGATTATACTGGTGCACCATGGGATATGTACCTAGTCATGAGCCAACTAGAAAACTTTGAGCTTGCTAATAGGCCGAGTTGGAGACGAGGATTGACATGAACCCATGTGTAAGAATGAAGGGCAAGATGGACTGCAAACATGGAACGTTATGGAGAGTACATAACTTCTTTTTCTTTCCCAATGGAAGTAGTTGAAATTCACAACATAATAGATGTGACACATCTTTTAAAATTGAATTAGCTATTTTTTTTCTAACCATTTTAAATATAAAGATGTAAGACACACTTTACAATTTGATTTAAGAAATTTTTCAAAGACAAATTTCCATACCAAGCTACTAGACAAAAAGACAAAACCAATTCAATGAAAGCACGGTAAAACAAAACCATAATACTTTTGTCTATATGCAACTGTTGCAGTTTTGGCAAACAAAACAGTAGTTGATGTCCTTTCTTACATACTGTTATGCAATTTTCATCAAAATTCAACATTGAATCAATAATTCTTCCTAAATACTTATAAGACTGCACACTTTCTACCATCTGATTTTTAATAATCATTGCATCAAAGCCACAAACATGTTTTCTAAAGTCTATTACCATATCTTTAGTCTTTGAAATTTTTATCTGAAGATAAGAATCTTTACAACACTCAACAAACTCTTTAAGAACTGGACCATGACTCACCTCATTTTAAGATGACTAACTATGACAACATCATCTGCATATTTCAAAATTATCCTATTCTCATATACACTTCTACATGTGTTTGTATACAAAATAAACAAAAGTCCAAATAACACACACCCTTGTGGTGTTCCAGTCAAAGTATAAACCTGATCTGATAAGGTTTAATTTACCCCTACTCTCTGCATTCTATTAATTAAAAAATCCAAAATCTAACCCATAAGATTATTACTTAGTTTGAACTGTTCTTGTAACCTATGTATTAATGCATGTGGTTGAATAGTATTAAAGGCGGATGAAAAATCGACAAACAAAAGTCTAATGTATGATCCTTTATTTAGCAAATGTTTAAAAAGCAAATTAAGTAAAGTGAATGGCACATCTTCTCCACCTCTATGTGTCCTAAAGGGCAAACTGCATAGGGTCAAGCATATGTTCAACCTTCTTTAAAATCACAACTTTCACCAGTTTTTCAAAAGCTTTCATAACAATTGAAGTAAGGGATACTGGTCTCAAGTCATTCAGAATCTTCAGCACTTAGATTTAGGAAATGGAACTATTCCATCATCTTTCCATAATATAGGAACTTGTTGCATCTGTAATGACTTCTCACAAATATAATGAAATGTAGAACTCAACTCCATAGCACAAGTTTTTAACACTTGTCCACAGCTGTTACCATATCCACTACTCCTTCCTATTTTAACAGAAAGGAAAGCTTTTTCTACATCATTTTGATTTATTTTAAAATGCTTCTCATCTACACTTCTGTGCTACATTGGTGCATTGCAAAACCTTTTGCATTGCACATTCTTAGTTTTGGGAATCATCACACTATAAACATAACACCATGCAAAGCAATCCATCTATTCTCATTAACAATCACAATACCCAGTTATTAATACTATTTATTTATTTTACATTTGTTGAATGGGATTGCCCGAATGAGCTGAAGAGCCCTTTTTCAGTGGAGGCCCGGGGAGAAAAGCTCCAACATATTACACAATTTTCATTATAAATTAGCATTAAACAGCAATGTTACAGGATTATTTCAAGGTATTAAGTAGCAATACAATGTTATACAGTGTCAATAATCAAGAGTATAGCAAAACTATTTCAAGATGTATAAGATAAATATAGTTTTTGGGGTAAGTGGTTATAAAAACCCAGTTTTATCATGATGTAGTTGCATGAAGACAAGACAATTATAATAGAATGTTTCTCTGAGGCGATTTGCATAATAGATTTTAGAAGACACTAGAAAGAGTAGTAAAGGAAGATTAGAGAGAGCTAGTGAGAAGAGTGAGTTAAGGGCATAAAGTAGATTAAGGTATGAGAAGTAGGGGATGTTTAAGGAGGGAGAGTGCAGTGGCAGGACCAGTGACTTTTAAAGTGCTCTTTGGTGGCTGTCTTAAATTGTTAGGCTGTGTAAGGGTCCTGATTTCTAGTGGGAGCCTATTCCAGGCAATAGAGGGGTGATAGCTGTACATATATGCTACATATATTTCACAACTTTTTGTACAATTTCTAAAGAAGTTACCTCATATATATGCAATAGGCATATCGACCCACTATACATGTACATTACTTGCACAGATAACAAGTCCTTTGGAATCAGAGCAGCCTTACACCTGGGTAACTCTGAGGCCAAGGACAACCACAAAACATTCTTTAGCTATGTCCACAACCTCAAAGACAGCACACACTTGTGTGCACAGCTCATTGTAAATCATCCACCTATACTGAGCCAGAAGATACAGAAAACCTCCTGGCTGATAAATCCAGCTGTATCTTTACCTCCCTTAACCTTCCCTCAGGAAATATCATCAAATATAACTCCCCCTATTATCATTAGGAAACAGGCCATTAATTATCTCTCTATGACCAAGAACACTGCATCAATGGGCCCAGCCAATATCCCAGGATACCTTCTAAATAGCATGAAACATGACCTATTAGAGCCTCTGGAATTACTATTTAATGGTAGCCTCTAAACAGTCTTTGTGCCTCATGAATGGAGAAAGGCAGCAATCATCCCTCCTCACAAAAGTGGGCTATCTACAGACACTGGAAACTAGAGTCATAAGTTTCACTAGACTTATATGCAAAGGCATGGAAAGAATTATCTGGAATATGATCATTATAGATATAGTAAACCTCCAGACACTGGACCCAACCCAGTTTGGTTTTGTCAAGGGCAGATCATGCCTACTCAACCTGGTGGACTTCTTTGAGAAAGTCACCAAAGCAATAGGTTAGGGCAAAGTCATTCACACTGCCTACCTTAACCTGGCCAAGGCATTTGACACAATACCCCACTCGGGTATTGTTGACAAGCTCAAGGGGTTAGGTACAAACCCATCTGCCACCCAGTGGATAGCCAACTGACTCTCAGACTGGACCCAGGAAGTTAGAACGTGAGAGTCCACTGCTGCACAGATACCAGTCACAATTGGAGTCCCACAGGGATCAGTCCTTGGACCGCTCCTTTTTGGCATTTACTTCTCAAAAGTCAAGGCCAGTGTCAGTGGGCTCTGGGTGACTAAATTTGCAGATGATTGCAAATTAGCAGCTGTCACTGAATCTCACACTGACACAAATGTTCTTCATGAGGGGCTGACACAGACAATCAACTGGTGTCAGAGCCATGGAATAAAACAAAATGCCAAGAAATGCATAATAGTATCCTTTGAGAAGTCATCCATCCCAGGTAACTATCATACTGACAACACACCCCTCAGAGTTGACCCAGGAGTCAGGAACTCAGGGACAGCCATAGACAGTAATCTAGCCTTTGATCATCACACAACTACAGTGATGAGGAAATCATTCTCTGTTGCACAACTTATAAACAAAGGTATAACATCTAAGTCCAAGGAAGTCATTGTTTCACTGTATTTGGCATTCATCAGACCTTTCATTGAGTACAATGCCCCCTTTGGTATGTACCTAGCCAGGCATATGAAACAAGTGGAATGTCCACAGAGGTTCCTCACTAAAAGAATACAGGGCATAAGTAATATGTACTCTGCAGATGCCTCAAGGGCCTATTCCAGCATTCTGTTTCCTACAGGATTTTGAGCGGAGATCTATGCCTGGCATACAGGGCATTGTTCAGAACCCACTCCGATGGACCTCCTGCATATCCACAAAAGAAACAGCACCAGAATTACCCATTCTAAAGACTTAAACCATGCCTGTGATATAAATAGGACCTACTGGAGAGATAGGTATGTATCCCAGAGACTACCCCATCTATATAATAGGTTCCCCATCCACGTAAAGCAGAGCTCCTCCCTAACACAATTCAAGTACAACTTAGACAATTGGATGGGAAACCAGAAATTCATCCCTGGTTTGGCACTCATGTCTCAAACTGACAGAGGTAACCTGTAAAGTGTTCATCTCCCAGGCCCATGCTTCCAATTATCAAGGGTATCAAAACTTGCCAGAGATTTGGGATGCATGTTTAGCCTTAAAAAGGCCCTTGTGGTCTTTAGCCTAGTAAACACCTATGAACCTATGAACTCAAGCAATTAAATCAATCCAGAAACCAAGAACAGTCACACTGGTGGAAAAAGACTTCAGAGTTGAGCTGTGTTCAAAACATAAATTTATTACCTAAAAAAACTCATAAAACAACAATGGAGGTTAAGCACTTTCGTCCTCTGGTAACTGGACTTCATCAGAACAATTACGCACAAGTCAAGAAGCCTTTTTATACATCATACTAAATTAATTGAATACATAATATTCAAATTAGTAAAATTTTCTCAGAGTGCCAGCATAAACAGATACTATGTTGTGAAACCTACTAGTAAAAACATGTAACAGTTTCAAAGAAATAATTTACAACAATGCTCAGTGCACTTGAAAGATTACTGCAGCTAAAATTAAAAACAATTTTTCAGTTTTTTATATAATACTCAACTAAAATTCTTTTTCATACCCTATGTGACACATATGAAATGCATACCCTATGGCATCAATGCATAATTACCCAAAATAATATCCAGCTTTGAGCTTTAATATGCTGGAAACTGAAACATTTTCATTTAAATCTGGTGGCTGGGTGGCATTGGTCTTAAGTTGCCATTTAAGCTCTAAAAATTCTAAGAAGTAATCACTTGGTTCCACCCCCCCACACACACACACACACTCACCTAAGTTAACTTGCTCAATAATGCAAAACTTGAACTGGTTCATAGGGTTGGATTTAATGTGCCTATATAGGGTGTTATTTTCATCTTTCTTCTTGATGTCGTATATGTGTTGATATATCCTTTTCCTGCATTTACATTTAGTTTTTCTTATGTAGAATGCTGTGCAAAGTGTGCATAACCCTAGATAAACAATGCCCTTGGTGGGACATGTAAACATGCCACTAGGTTTTATGTACCCAAAGCCATGCATTTTAAAGGAAGAACCTTCCATGACATGCTCGTATTGATTACAGTTTCCGTACTTGACCATTCTTCCCTTATTTTCACATCTTCCCATTCTTTCCAGTATCAGTTTAAAACTAGGAGCTTTTTTGTATATCACTGCTGGTCTTTTTCCCACTGCACTAAGGTGGTCTGGGTTGACTTCAAAGATAGTCCAATTTCTTTCTAAAATCTCCCTTAAGCCATCAAATTCATTAGCGTAAGTCAACACCATTCCATTGTTAAATTGTTTGCCACTTGTTCCCTCTATGGTGTCACCCGTTCTATCACTAGTGGTGGTGAGTGTAGCATTAGGCCATCCTAATAGTGGAATAAAATGCCCTGAGGACCTCTTCCTACAGACTTCATCAAAGATCTTTTTCAAAAACAATTCTGGGTATGCCCTCCATGCAAACATACCTTTAAGTGTTTCTAATTCCACCTGGAAGTCATCATTTCCTGACACCATTCTTGCTAGTCTCCCGCATTGCCCCTTTACAATCAACTTTTTTTTGGTTTAGTGGATGCATACTCTCAAAGTGTAAAATGTTTTTAATTTTAGCTGCAGTAATCTTTCAAGTGCACTGTGCATTGTTGTAAATTATTTCTTTGTAACTGTTACATGTTTTTACTAATAGGTTTTACAACATAGTATCTGTTTATGCTGGAATTCTAAGGAAATTTTACTAATTTGAATATTATGTAATCAATTAATTTAGTATGATGTATAAAAAAGCTTCTTGACTTATGGGTAATTGTTCTGATGAAGTCCATTTACCAGAGGACGAAAGCGCTTAACCTCCATTGCTGTTTTATGAGTTTTTTTTAAGCAATAAATTTATGTTTTGAGCAGCACTTGACTCTGAAGTCATCTCCCACCAGTGAAGCTATGAACTCACCTACACTAAAAGCAATTCTTTTGGAATTGTAATAGACTTGCACCAACAGCAAGTCTTCCGGACTCGAGCCTTATAAAGATAAAGTCATGCAAAATCTTCTGTCTGTGCATATTACAAACTGCACTACATTACTCACTGCTTAACATATTAATTTCCCCCTTCCTCACTCTAAAGAATTCCCCTTAATATTTCAAATATAAAGAAAATAGTAAATTATAGATAAAAATACCAGCTTTATTTTTCATTTTCTGAATGTGGTACTCTTTGCAATGAAGAAAGACAAGATCAAAAGCAAACAGGAAGAGAGTAAGAGAAGCATTATCAATACTTAGAAAGTCTTAAAGTAGATTTATTTTAAAATAATATATTATCTTAAAGAAAGTATAATAAATATAATAAAATCATGATAATAAACTTTTCGAGATAACATACTATTCATTACCATAACCAAGCCATGTATTTTTATACTTTGTTTAATGGTCTATCATATGGGCTTCTGGTACATTATATAATGCTCAATTTTTTTAAAGACAAAAAAAAAAAATCATACATATATATATTTATGCATATATGTATATAGGGTCTATATCAGAACATCGAAGTTTTAAAACTTCAAATGTTCTAATATCGACCCGTTTAATTGAACGCTGAAAATAGCGAAGCTGCAGAACACCAAATTCTTTCCTAGCCGGTTCTGTGGCTTTGCTTCGCTATTTTCAGCGCTGTAGTAGAGATTTACAGGTCGGATTCAGGTAAGTGTGCGATTGTGTGGTTGTTAGGATTACAGGACAGGTTAGGTGAGTTAGGGTTATGGCGCGGGTTAGGTGAGTTAGGGTTACGGTGTGGGTTAGGTGAATTAGCTTTAGGGGCGGTTTAAGTGAGTTAGGGTTAGGGCGCGGGTTAGGTGAGTGTGTGATAGTGACAGACCTTAGTGTTAGGGTTTGGGTTAAGGTAAGTGGATAGATAGTAGTGTATGTATAGTTTAGTGTAGGGTTAGTTCTAGGATTATAAGTGTATGTGTGTGCATTGATGTTTTTTAGGTGTGCTTGTGTTGTGTGTATGTGTTTCGGATTAGCAATTTTTTTCCCAAGGAAAAAATTTGCTGTTCTGAATGTTCGATATTATGTGGTTTAGATATTTTAGGTTCGATTAAATAGAGTTCGCTATTTTCATCTTTCGATAACGTGATATAAATGATATATATATATATATATATATATATATATATATATATATATATATATATAAATGCACACACACACACACACACACACACACACACACACACACACATACATACATACATACATACATACACATTAGTTCCCCAAACTAGCAACCATGTCTATTAATTCCAGGATATTTGTTTTCCATCCTTAATTTTTCCACATTCTTTTAAAAGCTATTCATATACATACATACATACCTTCATTAATGTATAAATTTCCACTTTATAAATCTACTGTTCAGATTAATATAAAATAAACACAATGACCTTGGGATTCAGAAACACTGCAACTGTGAATGAAACAAACCCTTGCCTTTTTAATGTGTATGAGCGATGAGCTCAGATACTTATAACAATGAATATAGCTAGGCAAGTGTTTGCAATAAGCAGCTAATTAAATATTATGTCTGTGATCAGAGTGCGGACTGCGGAAAGAGAGCATAGGAACATGGTGCAGCTACAGAGAAGTATGAATAGCAGTAATGCTCATCTGTTGAGCACAGACTCTGAGGGTGCTAGAAAAAACAGATCAAAACAATAAGAGAATGTGATGGCCTCACAGTGTCACAACGCTTGAGTACTGATCTATTATTTGACAAAATGAAATATAGCCGTAGAGAACTTGTAGAAGGTAGTAAGGAAAGTAAGATAAAGCTACTAGAGTTAGTATAGGTAACACAGACACACACACACACACACACACACACACACACACACACACACACACACACACACACACACGCACACACACACACACACACACACACACACACACACACACATAGATAAGGAAGCTAAAGGAGGTGGTGACACAATCAGTGATGTGGAAGACAATGGAGAAGATACAAATACAGTAATCAAATCCAAGTGCATCATCACCAAAGTCTGAACAAATTATCTGTACTATACTGCAAAAGTCAGGAAACAGCCACCTTACTTGGCTGAGCTACAGATGTTGTGCATTCCACACATGCAGAAAGAAAGAATAAAACAGACAAAAGAATATTACCCCGAAGGGACTTGTAACCCAAATTTGTATTACATCTCTTGTTCAAGTCATTTCATTCACAGGCTAAACTAAAGCAACAGTCAGACAAAAGCCTTCAGAGAAACACACAGTCCAAGTGTTTTACACAAAAGACTAAGAGAGCCGATGATGACTCCTCAGAACACCATCTTTGAAATCTAAACCCATCATCCACAGACAGAGTTGGCAGTGTAATATTTAACAAAGAGAAGTATTCAAAACCTGTTAGTCATACCCTGTTTCATGTACGTAACATCTGGTGAGCAATGCCACTCAGCTCTTGTGTGCAACCAGTGCCTGATATGACCATTATAAGGTGTGCATAACAGTCGATGGACATAATAGTGGGAGGTGTGAAACTTGGCAGTCTAGCTCTTTGTCATAAAACAAGCAATGCTAGTGCTCATCATTTGAACATGGGAATCAATGGTGCTCTGCATGGCCCACCACGCACACTATGATCACAAAAGAAAAGTGATTTGGAAGCCCTACATGGGAGGTGTGAGGTGTGCTTATTTTTAACCAGATTAAACAGTGGAAATTAGAGTATAGGATAGAGCTGACAAGGGGAAGCAAGAAGAATGTAGAACAGAAGGTGATCTACTAATGAATGAGCAAAACGGAGATAGGGAGTGTTGGGCAAGCATGTTCTTTTGGGACAAGTGTCTGTTTTTCATGCAGAAAGGGAAGGTAGGTTGGGGAAGGAAGAAAGGAAGGAACAAAAGTGTCTTATATCTGACAACTGTCCCAGAAGATTAAGGCTGTGAGCTGCAGTTCTTGTGGTGCAGTGTTTGATCCCCTCAGCCTTCAGCCCTCATTAACCTACTGTACGACCTTTAGCAAGTCATTTAACTAGACATTGCTTCTGGGTCACCCCTGAAAAGAGTCTGTGTGCCCAGTTTGCCTACCTGGTTAATAAATGACTTTTGTTGCTCTTATTAAGTAAGATGGCTAGGATATAGAGCTGGGGAGGTCAGACAAGACAGACAAGGTGTGTGATATCATAATAAGGGAGGTGAACACAATACTGAAGGAGAATTCAGATAAAAAAGGGGAGATACTGGTGGGTACAGCCAACAGGGATGAGTACTGATACAAAAGTGAGGGGGCTGCCAGGATAGAGAATATGATTGGGTTGTGTAGCTGCAGTCATTGCCAGATGAGATGCAGTGGGAGATAACTTGAATCCCTGTGTAGCATCACTACTGGGCCTCTATCAGACTATGGTGGTAGTGCAGAACAAGGACATGACTCAGTGAGTCACTGGATAAGGTTTTCCATGTAGTTGATTCATGCATCTAACCTTCTGTACATTAATTCCATGACAGGTTCTACCCACTTCCCATGTATGTCAAAGGTGTCAGCTCCACTGGCACTTCTACAGGTGGATAGAAAAATCTCAGCATTCAGTGTAGGGATACCTCTAGTGGGTGAGGCAGGTGGTCCAGGAGGTGTGAAAATATCTGTGGCAGGCTGGGGAACCTTGATGTACTATGTGCCTCTAGCAGTCATAGTTGTGATGCTGCTGCCACCTGGTGGAGGCTGAAAGGCCCTCCCTGAGGGATGGGTGCAAGTCAGGATGCTGCTGCTGCATATCAAATAAAAACAACTGGAGAGAAGCAACCTAATAAACAGCAATATATATATATATATATATATATATATATATATATATATATATATATATATATATATATATAAAATAAAAAGGACAGCAGCAAAGAGGGTGGGGGAGAGAAAAATACAAATATACTGAAAAATAAAACTGAGATGTACTTATCAAATGATTAATTTACATCTAAAATACTTGTCTTAATAACAAGCACACTACACAATTTAACAAGGATGTTAGAAGAGACAAGTGAGATGGGGACCTGAGCCCCCAGGCTTCAAAACCTGCATTGTCAAATACCAAGTAATAATATGATAAGCTACTTGGACAAACCAATTGGGGGTGTAGTTCAAGACACAGTAATGGGGTGTCTTTAACACATTTACATATACAATGAAATATGTTGCTCATACAAACGTACCTCAGAGGGTGTAAGTGAAGGAAACACGTATTTTTACAATAATGTCGATGACAAAGATGGTCACCCACCCAAAAAATGCTGGTCATACATATTTGTTACATTTAGTTCTGTACTTAGTATAATGAGACAGACACCTCAACAGCAATATTACCAACAGGATTATTATCAGAAAACACATGGGGGGGGGGGTTGAGTCCTTAGCCATCATTACAACATGGTAGCACAACTTTAACATCTTGACCCACTTATCCAAGCTAACGGCAAAATGCATGTGCAGACATACACACATACACATACATACACACACAAAACACTCAATGGTCATATAGCTATGTAGGATATACACGGGTGACAGCAATTTATGAAAGGCATACTATATGAAACGTAACATTTTCTTTTATAGTAAAATCTGTACATTCTGAAACACATTTCCTAATATTGACAATCTCTTGTACACTCCAATCTCCTCTTGTGCATCTTTCAATTAGTTGCAATCTCTTCAGGCACTAAGTAGAGAAAAAAAGCCTATGTAGTATATTTGGATGCCATATACTTGCAGGTTATATGTGTTTGCAAGATGTGTGCTACTTACAGTACATAGGTTGTAAATGCTGTTTAACTTCACCCTCTTATCAGCCTAGGAGCACAGGATTATGGTGTCTCATGTCACTGTAATGGAGACAACACTCTTCTTCTATGTGTGGGATGCCAGTGGGAGAGATGATGGCCTTGGCCAATCTATTGATGGCTTCATGCTTACACTGTGATACCAGATATCCCTCCTGCAGTAGCCACTGACTGTAATCCTTATTGAGGACTTTCCTCCACACACCACCTCTACCTCTCCAGCGATGATGACTCTCCTTGTAGAATCACAAGATAAATATGGCAAGAAATTGGTTGACAAAGCAGTTCTCTTATGTACCATATGGCACACACTGACAGGCATCGATGTGCTCATCATTTGTGAGTCAGATGGTGGGCTAGAAAAATATATTAATGTACTACTATGGTCTCAAAGACACTTTAAGTTGTGAAATATGACAGTTCTATATCCCTGTATATGCTATTAAGAAAGCTGTCTCTACAATGACTCTATGTGCATATAATTAAATGTGATATTACATATTTCTCTTGGAGGCATGGCCTGAACTGCACATATATAGTGCTATACACAGTAACCCTAGTGTGTGTACAGCACTGAAAAGACAAGATTGTGATGGTTAGCAGGTGTTGTCATTGTGCAAATTGAGCAATTTAGAAATAATAATGAGTTGAGCCAGAATCCTCATGCTCAGAGAGATGAATCTGTTCTATATAGGTATGACAGCAGGCAGAGAGCCATATCACACTGTAGAAGAAAATGTAGAGCAGCCACATTCAGAAAGTTCAATACATGAAATTTAGAACAATTGTAAGGTGGTTCACACAGTCTATCTTGACCTCACCAAGGCTTTCGACACCATCCCCCATTCTGGAATTATAGCCCAACTCACTAAACTAGGTATAAATCCCTACATCACAAGATGGGTTTCCAACTGGCTCACTGACAGAACCCACACTGTAAAAGTTGCAGACTCCAGTCTGACTTCAAACCAGTGACAAGTGGAGTACCACAGGGTTCAGTCCTGAGACCTCTCCTGTTTGGTATCCACTTCTCTGAAGTACAGGCTAACGCAGAAGGCCTTTGGCTAAGAAAGTTCGCAGATGACTGCAAACTAGGAGCCATAGTCGAGTTCCCAAAAGATGCAGACATGCTACAGAAGGGCCTCACTGAGACAGATGCCTGGTGTCAGAGCCATGGCCTCAAGCTCAATGCCAAAAAGTGCATTGTCATCCCCTTTGGTAAAAACTCTGTACCCATGAACTACCACATAGGCGGCAGTCTACTCAATGCCAAATGTGTGATAAAAGACCTTGGGACCCAGGTGGACAGTAGTCTCTCCTTTGATAATCACATCACCACAGTAGTCAGGAAATCCTTGTACATGGCACACCTCATCACAAAAGGGTTCTCATCCAGGAAAAAAGAGGTCTTTGTTCCCCTTTACTCGACACTCATTAGACCCATTATAGAGTACAACACCCCTTTTGGAATGTACCTTACAAGACATCTGCAGCAGCTGGAAAGGCCACAGAAGTACCTCACAAAGAGGATTACTGGCCACAAACAGATACCCTACACTGACCATCTCAAAAAACTCCAGCTTTACGCCATAGCATATCGCCTACTCCGAGGTGATCTCTGTCTAACATATAAAGCTATGTCAACCCCAGAGCTGTTGGACATGCTACACCTAAAGAAATCCCAATCCCTCTGAGCTACACATTCTAGGGACCTAACTTTGTCACCACAATAAACAGGACATGCTGGAGGGATAGATTCCTGTCCCAGAGCCTTCCCATACTCTGGAACAAGCTACCCATCCATGTCAAGCAAAGTTCCTCATTAGCACTCTTCAAGAAAAAATCTTGATGAGTGGATGGGAAATACGAAATACACCCCAGGGATCACTTCTGTGGCTCTGCTCGACAGGGGCACAGGAAAATAACTTTATTGGGTGGCGTAAGCCAGGGAACCTTGTTGGCTAGGCTTACTTAGGCCCTTAGGCTGATAGCCTACCTACCTATGAACCTATTTGTCAACCAGAGTAGTGTAGCAGGTCCAAATGTGAGATGTCAGTCTAATAAAGTTGTGAAACCCCCATATAAACACGTGTCCCATACAGTATAGTCACACAAGAATATAATGTAATGAAAGCACATAGGGGGATGTCATGGAAGGTAAACATACATATGATAATATGTTAGTTATTAATGAGGAATCAACCCCACAATCCTGATAGTCCATGAAATGAAAGCTGAACAATGCTAAGTTGTGCTTAGCTAAGCTCAGCTATTGTAAACATTGCTTAAGTGTAAATGCTAAACAATAGTTAGCCCAGCAAACCAGATTTGCGCACTGGTAAGCAGTGCTTAGCATCTACCCCTTTAAGCAATGCTGATATTAGCTGAGTGGGTTTGTGCATTGGTTAGCTTAGCTCAGCATATTCAAAATCTTCCAATCACGACAAAGTGTGGGAATTCGGCCCTATTAAAACCTCGTAGACAGGAATACAGCCATAACCAGTTGTAGCTGATCCCTGCAGGCACTGTGGCTAAAAGCAGTGTTAAAAGTAATATTTTCATATTAAAATATGTGGTAAGTTATGTTTGTCACCCAGGGTAGTGTAGCTGGTGTAAAATGGAAGTGTGAGTTCATATAACATGTGAAACCACCCATGTAGACATGTGTCTCATATAGTATAGTTACACCCATTGCCACTGTAATGGAAGCACATTTTATACTTGCATTTTATAAGAAATATATATTAAAAAAATATATATATATATATATATATATATATATATATATATATATATATATATATATATATATATCTAAAATAACATAAGGATATAATATAATATTATTATTACAATAATAATGTAATATAATATATATATAGAAATATATATAAAAGATATTTTATAAGAATGAACTTGGTTAGCAATGCTCAGCTAGGCTTAGCAGGTGTAAGCATTGCTCAAACATGAATGCTAAGCAGCAGGTAGCTCAGCTAAGCAGCTTTGCACACTGGTAAATGTTGTTAAGTTAAAGCAACACAGATTAAGCATCTGTACATTTAACCATGTTTTGGCATCTCTTTGCATTCCACAAACCTGCGCAAAGCCACATACAACTGCTAAAAACTGCTTTAATCACTATATTTCCATCAGGCACTGTACTGCCTAGCAACAAAATACTCAGCCCTACCAAGTCTCAAACCCAGGGCCCTGTAAACCATAGTCAGAGCAATGTACCACTACATCATTTGAGTTGCAAGGATTTGCTGATGCTTTCTCAAACATATCATGCAATAGAGTCATTCAACAGTAGAGAAAGATTTAGTAGAATCAGTTAGGTTTTGTATTTATACATATACACATGTATATGTGTATGGAGATGCATATATAATATGTATATAACAGATATGTATATATATATGTATATAACATAACATAATATATATATATATATATATATATATATATATATATATATATATATATATATATAACATATATAATATGTATATAACAGATGCATATATAATATGTATATAACAGTGCATAACTGTTTCTGCATAAGTTATTCCTGTAGTAAGTATAGATAGTTATTTAAGGCTCTGTGCCAGGACTCTAGCAGCCATACTCCTCTCTATCGGTGATCCTACTGCCATATCTCCATACCCTTGGACCCATTATCTGTTGCACCCCTACCTGACACTTCTATCACAGTTTTTTTCTTGTATTCTACTCTCTGCCTACTAGGTGGCGCTCTAAGCTTGCTTTAGGAAAATTATCCTTACCCCACTTTCCATAGCTTTTTTCTTATCTGGATCTTCTCTTAGGTTTTTCCTTTGCCTAGCTGTGAATCTTTATGCATTGTTCTGCTGCTCCTATCCCTCTCTTATCACACCCTCTAGCTCCATTATACCTCTCCTAGTTTTATTTTGGTCCCTTTTGCCTCTAACCTGCTGTACCTAACTCTACTTACCTCTGGCCACCTTCTCTCTACCTGGAACTGCCTACTCTCTGATTGTCTCTCTGCAGAATCTTCATCTACCTGCTGTTGCCCGCTCTGTTCGCCCTGCGGGCTCACCCCGCTCCCCTACCCTACCCCCAATTCCCACCCATCCCCAGTACTGCTAACTTTATAACTGCATAATCACACCCCTGCTCCTCAACTACCTATCACAACCTACTTCCAATTGACACCCCCATATCCACCCATCCCATTACTGCTAGCTTTATATCTGCATAACCATACACCCTGCTCCTTAACTACCTATCACAACCTACTTCCATTTAACACCCCCTATTTCCTACAAGAATAATTCTGAACCAATACTCAGTAACCTTACACCTCCCCATACCTAACCTTACTATTACCTGCTGTACTTACCAACTTAACCTACCTTCCTCTTACATTTGTAACCTCTATAACACTCTTGCTTCAATCCTCCTACAACTCTTTCTTCCACCTTCTTCCATCTCTAATTTCTCTAGTTATTCCAACTACACTTAATTTACTCTTATATTCCTAATTTCTGTAACAACTCATACTAAACTTCACCTCTAAGCTCACCACCACCTGCTACTCTCTTTTCCTCCTTCTGCTACCTCTATTATCACCTGTTACTTTACACCTTACTAGGCACCTTCTTTCACCTCACACCACCCTTACCCATTCAACCCGATGGCCTCTAAATACAACTCTACTTACACATACCTCCTACTCCTACCCAGCATTCTAGCTGCCCTTACTGTAGCATTCTCACTAACCTTCTTTGAACACTAGGATGTTATATAGCCTATCCTATTTCTATCCTTATTAATAGAACTATTTCAGAAAGTAAAATCCCCCTTATATGGAAGGTATCTCACATCATTCCTTTACACAAAGGTGGGATATCAACTGACATTTCCAACTTTAGACCTATCACCTTACTCTCTCCTATAGCTAAAATAATGGAAAAATGTATCCACCAACAACTATTTGACCATCTTCTCCACAACAATTTGCTTGCCAACTGCCAACATGGTTTTGGACCATTCCATAGTACCTCAACTGTCCTGCTATCCTTTTCTGACTGTATAAACAAAAATCGTAACAATAATACTCTTTCCTCCACTTTGTTTATCGACCTTTCAAAAGCCTTCGATATGGTAAACCATAATCTGCTTTTAGAGGTATTAAAAGCCCATTTACTGGACGCACAGGCATTACTCTGGTTTAAATCCTACTTAGACAACCGTCATCAAGCAGTCCTTTGGGATAATATGCTGTCAACTCCCCTCCCCATAAACCTTGGAGTACCTCAAGGTTCCATCCTAGGCCCTCTTCTCTTTTCAATGTTTATTAATGACCTAAATACTAAAATTCCTCAAGCCACCTGCATTCAGTATGCCGAAGATTCTACTTTAATCTGCTCTGCTAGGTCCCCAACCACACTCCAGGCCCTCACCCAGTCTGTATTTCATACTGTTGAAAATTGGTTCATGCAACACTGCCTCCTCCTGAATGCAAAAAATCCCCAACATTATTACTCTTTACTCCCACTCTAAAATCACCACAATTTCACTTCACTATAACCTCTAACAATGGAACCACCATATCCCCTGATACCACAACCCCATCTCCTAGGCATAACCATTGACAACAACCTTAGCTATGACAATCATATCAAAACTACCATAAAAATCTGTCAACAAAAAACTGGGTTCCCTGTATAGAATCAAACCCTTCCTTACACCTACAGCCAGAACCACTATAGCTCAAACTCATCTGATCTCTACCCTGCTTTATGCTTCTGCCATTTATACTAACCTTTCCAAAAGCAACCTTAACAAACTTGCCACTAGCTATAATAACATAGCCAGATTTGCTACCGGCAACCCTTTTAGAACACACCACTGTCTCAACCTCAAACAATTGGGATGGTTAGAACTGCAGCACCAACTACTCTATCATCAACTTATTATAACCCAAAAGATACTTTTCCACCCTAATAATATCCCAATCCTCAATAATCTGACTACCCCTTACAAAAACCTTACTACTCTTCGCTCAGCCGATAAGCTTCTAGTTTCCGCTATTAAATCTAAAAACAAAGCTGGAGACTCTCTTTTTGCTAACACAGTTGGCAAGGCCTGGAACCAGCTTCCAAGTGAACTTTCTACTCTCTCGTCCACACATCTTTTTAAAAAACATCTCAAAGAACATTTTAAAACTCACTGGCTCAGCCCCTGCACTAATCCTGACTAATCTCTCCACCTTTACACATTCCTGCTATCTCTTTTATTTCTCTTCTCCAGGGTACTTTACTGCTAATTATTCTATGGCCTTTTTGCTGGACTATGTTGTCCTACAAAAAAAAAAAAAAAAAAAAATCACACTTTTTCATTTATTGTAAATTTGTTCTTGATCATCCTCTTTTGCAAATATCCCAAATAATGGTATTATCTGTATATGTTGATAGCTTTTCTATATTACTATTGTATAATAATGTATTTACCTGTCTGCTTGGAGCTTTTCTCCCCGGGCCTCTACTGAAAATGGACATGTATCCAGTTAGACTAGCCCGGTCAACAAATGTAAATAAATAAATAAATAAATAATATATGGAAAAATACATACATAATATAAATAGAAATATACATATAATATATATATATACACAT
Source organism: Protopterus annectens (assembly GCF_019279795.1). Taxonomy (NCBI): domain Eukaryota; kingdom Metazoa; phylum Chordata; order Ceratodontiformes; family Protopteridae; genus Protopterus; species Protopterus annectens. Next base: position 451,234,970 of record NC_056751.1, read on the forward strand.
ATATATATATATATATATATATATATATATATATATATATATATATATATATATATATATATATATATATATATATATATATATATATGCTCATAACATGTAATGGAGTCATACCTCACAACCATACTTCTCAACCTCTTAGTGCAAGAAATCTGAACAAAAGGCTGTCCAAAGGGGCGGACAATGGCCCCAAACTAGGGACATATTTTAAATATCGCTCTTATAAATGTCGAATATTGCCAGAGTGACAGGGTTTCAGCATGCATGGAAGGATGTGAGTTATGAAACTGAAATGTATGTCATCATTTGCTGTCAGAGATCTGTGGATCATCACAGTGATTTACCAGGGATATAATAATAATAATGAATTTGTGGAACAGACCAGAAATATGAGCAATAAACCTGGACATACTGCAACAATCCAGACAATCAATAGGTAGGCTCAGAATTCCTGAAAAACAAATCTGGACCAAGCCTGAGAAGTGTGGGGAGGGGGGGGCATGAAAATAGAGACATATCTGAAATACTGGAGTAGATAAGCTGACACGTTTGCTGCAGTAACACCCTCATGTCTGTCCTAACATATATTGATTGAAATAGCACAAGTCCAACACTCAATTACTTCTCACTAGTTTGTGACTGAAATCCTCCCATCATCACACTGATGTGTCAGAAATACATAATACTTATGGGGCCAGGCAACAGCACATCCTACAAATAACTGGACATAACATCACATTAGGGAAACTACACTCAGCTGCTAAGCATCTCACCAAGTACTGTCCAAACTACAGTCAGACTGACCCAACATTAACCCAAATCCACTAGGGGGAATCACGCATGTATTGACAAATATATCAGGCTATACAGGGATGTAAAAGCACAGAAAAACAGACACCAGTGTGAAAGTGCATACCCACTACCAATTCCACCACAGTCACAGTGACATACCGGTAAGCCAAAGGAACAGTACAGTATAAGGACTGTGTGAACAAAAACATCTCAACATGTTTTCCACTCACACATTCCTCCTACATATACTGGCCCAGTTCACAGTATAGTATGATGCCTGACCATGGCAAGGGACATGTCTCAGTCTGCCCCTACAAACATATACAGCCGATAGACCATCAGAAACAGGAGCAGCATGCACAGGCAGATAGAAAAGGAGCTACAACACAAACATCTACCCCCCCCCCCCCTACACAGGCCAAATAACATTGACACACAACATTATTCCACAATCCTGACAGTCTGTCAACAATTGCCAGAAATATACAGACCTCTCAACTGTACAGAGTCCCACAGAATATCCAGGCTTTCCACTCATATATAAGGCCTCTCCCACATAACATGTCTGGTGGTTTGATACATCACTGGGATGAAATCAGGAATGTAGGCACTAAATAATCATATACCATACTTATCAACCTCTTACTGCATGACATCTGGACAAAGCCTGACATAATTGTGAGACAGAGGGCCAAAAACAGAGGTATATTTGAAATAGTGATTTTATAAACTGAGAAAGTTGCTGGTGTAACAAGGTTAGTTGTAACATATTTTTTTCTGATGGATATGAGGTCAGAAACACAAATGGATGTTAGCAGTTACTGACTGCAATCCCCAAAGTATGCTACTGACTTTCCAAAGACAAAAAAAGGCTGAGGAACACACCAAACATAGGAGTCCAAACTCTGGCCATTCTGTGGATAGCCCTACAGTTTAGATTTATGTCAAACACATAACACTGTCAGAGTTAAAATCACACAGAAACTCCATGTCCACACAAACCCTGTTAGACTAGCATTAATCCAAATGTATAACAGCAGTACTTGCATTCTGTCCCTATGTCTGGAACATTCTCCCCCTTTTTGCTGGCCTGTCTCCACAGTTTTGTTTGTAAGTGGTATTTCCAAATACCCTCTGTTATGCTGTTGTTTACACATGTCCTCCTCACTGGCAAGGAAAAGGGCCAATTTCCACATGAAGTACTCATTTATAGGAGTGTATTGCCATGCCATTGGCTATATGAATAACAACACAGTTATTCTGCATGGAATTAGCAAGTGGAGGACACCAACTGGTGCACAGGCCATCAGCTGCTCATGAGGATTACCTACAAAAGGTAAGCTACTGCCTATGTAAAACAGATGTACACCCTACATCTATGACAGAGAGAGAGAGAGAGAGAGAGACATAAAGAAAAAAAAGACAGCAGGATATAGCCACCTACACTTGGAAAAAAAAAGAGTATGTCAAACAAGTAAACATGCAGTAGGGGGTATGTAAGAATGGAGAATATGAAGTTTAACATATATGTCTCAACAAGACTTGCTGTACTGATATATTGCTGATCAAAACAGATGGCAATAGCATCTGGGTCTATCTGCAGTGACATAAATCATAGGTCAGGCCCCTGAGTCACCCCAGGAAAGGATGGCTCATGTATGACTACTACTGGAGTGTGTGTTGAACAATACTGACTGCAACAATGCTAGGCCAGCTACTGGGATGTCATACATATCCATATCTTACTTGTGAATACAACTATGATATACTTGTTTGTCTCATAAATGTGAGAGACCTATACATGGTATTTGCATAGTAAAGTACGGTTGCAGATGAGTGTGCTGAACTGCATGAGATATACTGAGCTCATACCATGTAACTGTCTAGTGTTATGCACACTGACCATATGTGTGCCTCATATTTGTAGTCATTTACTCATAGAGTTGTGTTATGTCTGGCAAATCCTTGGCAAATCTGTGAAGACTGACATTACAACATCTCATTCTTTTTCCTCTGGCTGTTCCCGTTAGGGGTCGCCACAGTGGATCATCTGTTGCCATTTCTGCCTGTCCTCTGCATCTTGCTCTGTTACATTAACCACCTGAACCTTATCTCAGGCATTCCTCTTTTCCTCTTACCTGGCAGCTACATCCTTTCCATCCTTTTCCCAATCTACTCATCATCCCTCCTCAGCACATGTCCAAACCAGTGTAATCTTGCCTCTCCACCTTTGTCTCAAAACCATCAAACATTTGCTGACCCTCTCATATTACACATTGCTAATCCTGTACACACTCATCACACCCAGTGCAAATCCTAATATTTGTAACTGTGCCACATCCAGCTCTGACTCCTGCCTTTTTGTCAATGCCACTGTCTCCAACCCATATGACATAGCTGGTCTCACTACCCTCTTGGAGATCTTCCCTTTCACTTTTACTCATACTCGTCTGTCACACATCACTCCTGACACTTTTCTACACTCTCCGCATCCTGCCTGTACTCTCTTCTTCACTTGTCCTTACAGTTGTCATTACTCTGAAATGTTGATCCCAATCATTTCAACACATCAGCCTTTGCCAGCTATACTCCCTGCATCCTTAAAATTCCGCTATCCTCCCTCTTATTCACACACAGATATTCTGTCATATTTCTTTTGACCTTCATTCCTCTCCTCTCTAGAGCATATCTCCACCTCTCCAGGTTCTCCTAAACCTGTTCCCTACTCTCAATATAGTTCACAATGTCATCTGCAAAGATCATAGTCAACAGGGACTCCTGTATGATCTTGTGAGTCAACCTGTCCATCACCACTGCAAATAAGAAAGGGCTCACAGTTGATCCCTGATGTCATCCCACCTCCACCTTAAATGCATCAGTCACTCCCACGGCAAACCTCACTGCTGTCACACCACCCTTGTACCTATCCTGTACCACTCTTACATATATCTCTGCAACTCATGACTTCCTCATACAATGCCACAACTCCTCTCTAGGCATCCTGTCATATTCTTTCTGTAAGTCCAGAAAGACACGAAGCAGCTCCTGACCTCCTCTGTACTTCTCCATCAACACTGTCAGAGCAAACATTGCATTTGTAGTGCTCTTTCCTGGCATGCCACCATACTGCTGATCACTACTCATCACCTCCCTGCTTAACCTAGCTGCCACTACTCTTTTCCATAACTTCATGCTGTGACTGATCAATGTTATCCCTCTGTAGTTACTACAGCTCTGTACATCAACCCTATTTTTAAAATGGTATCCAAACACTTTCTCTCCACTCCTCATGCAACCTGTCACTTTCCAAGATATCATTAAACAATCTGATTAAAAACACCACTGCCATTTCACATAAACACCTTCAGGCTTCCACAGGTATGCCATGTGGACCAACAGGCTTTCCAGTACTCATCCTCTTCATAGCTATCCTTACCTCCTCCTTGGTAAGCTGTTGCACTTTCTGATTCACCATACCCACATCATTCCACCTTCTCTCTCTCATTCTCTTCATTCATCAGCCTCTCAAAGTACTCTGTCCACCTGCTCAACACACTCCCCTCACTTGGGAGTACATTTCCCTCATTATCCTTTAGCACCCTTATCTGCTGCATGTTTCCTAGTTCAATCCCTCTGTCTAGCTAATTGGTACAACTTCTGTAATTCCTCCTTAGTGTCCAACCTGTCATGCAACTTTTCATATGCCTCATCCCTAGCCTTTGCCACATCTTTCTTTGCCATGCACCTCATCTCCTTATACTACTGTTTACTTTCCTCATCTCTCTGACAATCCCACTCCTTCTTCCCCAACTTCTTTCACTGTATACTGTCCTGTACTTCCTCAGTCCACCACCAAGCCTCCTTGTACTCCTTCCTCCATCCACATGTCACACCAAGCACCTTTCTAACCATCTCCCTTACTAGCTCTTCTGTACTTACCCAGATATTTGGTAAATAATCACTGCCATCCAGTGACTGTCTTAACTCTTCAGTGAACTCCACCTCACAATCACCCTTTTCCAGTTCCCATCATTTGATCCTTGGTGCTGCCCTCACACTCATCCTCTTCTTGATCACCAACATAATCTTACAGACCAACATTCTGTGCTGCCTAAATACACTTTCCCTTGTCACCGCTTTACAGTCTCCAATATCCTTCAAACTGGCCCTCCCTCATTGGATATATTCTACCTGTGTGCATCTTCCTCCATTCTTGTATACCACTCTATGCTCCTTACTCATGTTATAGTACATATTCACCACAGCCATGTCCATCCTTTTTGCAAAATCCACTAGCATCTCACTGTCTGCACTCATTTCCTTAACACCATACATACCCATCACGTCCTCATCCCCTCTGTTCCCTTCACCAACATGCCCATTGAAATCTGCTGCAATCACCCTCTGTCACCCTTGGGTACAGTCATCACCATGCCATCCAACTGACTTCAAGTTTCACTATCTCATCCATCGCACAACCAACTTGCGTAGCATATGTACTAACAACAGTCATCATTACACCATCAGTTTCCAGCTTCATAAACATCACTCTATCAGACACTCATTTCATCCTCCAAAAACACTCTTGGTATACTGTTCCTTCAGGATATTCTATCCCCTTTCTCCTCCCATCCACACCATGATAGCACAGTTGTGACCTGCCTCCTATACACCTAGCTATACTCCCCTTCCATCTGGTCTCTTGCACATACACTATATCAACCTTCCCCTGGCCATCATATCACCTAGGTTTGTCCCTATACCAGTCATACTGCCAACATTAAAAGTTTTTACCCTCACTACCACACTTCTAAGCTTTCTCCTCTATTCTCTTCCTGCCATATGAGTGTTGTACATCCTCCAGAGTATGCCTGCCAATGCAAAGGCTGCTGTGCTATCGAATGGCTCAAATGTGTTACAGCAATATTAAGACAGTGTCATTAATTTTGTCCCATTGTCCCCATTGTGTGTGTGTTGTGCTACAGATGTCCAGCTCTAACATGTTGAGAGAGATGACTGGGCAGTAAAAGTGTGAGTACAGTGTGCCATACTGATATAGAACAGAAATGTATATCAGGTATTACTTGTGCAAATCTCAGTATGAGTAGGTGTATCTGGCCACCTCATAACAACAGACATGGGATGCAAAATGTCAGTTAATTAAGTTGGACATGTTATACACGTGTGTAATCTTAGTTACTGTACATCCAACAAACTGATATTTATAAAGGTGCTGGTTGTTGCATTGCCTTGACACAGCCATGGGTACTACAACAAGCATAATTATCATTTTAAAACTGGAGAGGTGTCCAACTCTGTTATGACTTTGTGTCCATGCCTACTCCAAACAGCTATATATAGCTGTATGGACACAGCAATACCTTACTTGCAAAACCTGCCTCCACCAAAGTAGACTAATCCCCTTTGCTGGACGGCAGCAATACACAAACCACAGACTTGGTTCCTATGTTGGCTGGATAGGGCAAAGTAGGAGCAGGCACCAACCTGGCATCAAGTCAGCCATTGTCTAAACAAGCATATAAGGTCACAGGTGGATTACTGTAAGGCTAACTATAAGTACGAATTGGACACATCCACCAAGGCCAATCACAAGGCCATCTTCCTGTATGTCTGCAATCTCAGAGGCAACAAACCAACCCAAACTGTAATGGCGGTCAATCAGACCACATACACACACACAACATAGCTATAGCCAACCTGCTGCAGAGAGGGTTAGGGCAAACATCAACCGCCCTGGTTAACCATGACTATAGGTGGATATGCACAACACCCGCACCCCTCCCCTCACCACCAGTGGCAGGTACATTTTGCCTACTGAAAGGCAACAATCATAAGTATCCATGGGACATGATAACATCCCTGTCTGCATCCTACATGAACTCAGGCATGTGCTCCCAGCTCCATTTAACTTATCTGAAGAGAATGTAACATTCCTGAAGCGTGCCTCACAACCTGTCAGTGTAAGACTTCTGGACAGAGACCAACAAAAAGGGGGGACATATAGCCTAAGGTAGGGACATGTGTGAAACATTAGTCTTATACAGTGGATATAAACAATGTACACACCCCTGCTAAGATGCCAGGTGTTTGTGATATATGTACAAACTGAGAACACAATATATCAGTCCACACCTTTTCCAACTTTAAATGTGACCCATAACATAAACAATTCACTTGTAAATCCAACCAGTCTGTTGGGCACCAAATATGGAGTATACAAATCTTACAATAAGCTGGATGCATACGTGTGCACACCCTTAAGATAATATTTTATTGCAGCAGCTTGTGATTTACTGACAGCATCCAGTCAAGTAAAGGCACTCTGAGTAACACCAAACAACTGTCTGCTGTCTGAGTAGGATATTCAGGACATTTGCTCAGCTGCCTGCAGTAGCAACAGCCATGGCTTACAGACAGCTTACAAAGCAGCAATGGGATTGCATATTTGAAAGGTATCACACAGGAGTAGGGTACAACAACATTACCAAAGCATTGCATACACCATGGAACACAGTGGAAACAGTCATCAAAAGGTGGATTGAATATGGGACAACAGTGCTGTTGAAAAGAACCTGACGTCCCTTAAAAACTTATGAAAAGACATGCCCAAACCTAGTCAGGAAGGCTGCCAGGAGACATACAGCAGCACTGAGGATGTTGCAGGAATCTCCTGCAAGTACTGGTGTTGTGTGCTACATGTGAGAACAATCTCCCATATTCTGCATAAGTCTGGCCTATGGGTAGGGTCAGAAGACAGAAGCATTTCTCCTCACCAGAAAACATCCAGGGGTGGATACAACTTGCAATACAGCACATTGAGTCTTCCAAAGGCATGTGTGAAAATGTGTTATGGTGTATTGAGAATATGGATCGACCTCACAGCCACAATACCAAAAGGTGCATGTGGTGCACAAGCAACACCTCTCTTAACCTGAAGAACACCATCCACATGGTGAATCACACTGGTGGCATTAGCCTGCTGTGGGCATGGTGTTCTAAATCTGGAAATGGGCCTGTAGTCAAGATGGTAGGAATTCTGAACAGTTCAAAATAACACTTATGTTTGGCCCACATCCATCAGGCATCTGCAAGAAGGGAGGGGTGTCAGCCTTCAACATGGCAAACACTTGAAGAACACATCCAAAGCTACCTAAGAATGGATCCACCTGAAACCACACTCATATTTATCAATTGGCCTAGCCAGAGCCTAGACCTAAACCTGATAGCAAAACACCAGTGTGATCACCTGACGAGGGCTGTGCACATGAGCTGCCCTTGCAATCTGACAGAGTTGGGGGAACTTTGCAAGGAAGAGTGGCCAAATAATGCAAAGTCAAGATGTGCCATGCTGATAGACACCTTCTTAAGAAGAGTGAATGCTTTACTTCACTTACAAGGTGCTTCAACATAGTATCATTTTAAGGGTGTGTACACTTATGCAACCACCATATTGTACAGATTTAATTCATTATATTTTACATGTAACACATTTGTTAGTTTATCGATTGGATTGCACAGGTCATATGCCACATGAAAGGTGGGTAATATATTTGAATGCATTACTGTGGTATCATCTTATATATTACAAGAACATGGCATGTTAACAGGGTTCTGTACACTTATCATATTCACTGTAAGCTTAGAAGGTTGGTGGTGTAACAGGAATTGTGTGACCACATATTTACTGCTGGTTTGGAGGACAGAAACTCAAGTTTATGTCATTAATCAGTGATGTCACTCCTTAGAGCATCACAGTTATGTATCAGACAAACATAGGGGTTATGAGAAACAGAGCAAACATATGAGCCAGAGATCTACACATCCTGCAAGGATCTGTACAGTTGTGAGGTATGTTCTGTAGTACTTGCCACTGTGATATACAGGTGAACAGCAATGATGTGTTCAATGGTGCAGTCTGTGATCGGTAAGGGCCATCGCCTACTAACACTACTCACATATCCTAGCACTCTATATTGTTAATTACATGTAGTAAAACTGGCTGCAATGCATGATGTTGAGGGCCATGTGTCATGCATGTCACCATTTGGGTAATGTGAGGTCTGTGTAACAGATTTGTGCCACCTCACCTGTAAGTGTGTGTGTGTGTGTGTGTGTGTGTGTGTGTGTGTGTGTGTGTGTGTGTGCGTGTGTGTACCAGCCAACCTCAAAGTGTAGGTATTAATGTACATATGTTGTCATCCCCTCACTGGTGCCGATGGGGTTCAGGGTCTCTCTCGCTTGGAATCTGATGTTATTGTCTCTGCAGACTCTGACAATGACGATAGGAATAGTGAGATATGGGTGGGGTTGTCAGGGGCTGAATCTGTGCCATTGGTTGGCATTCCACTCTTGTCCGCACCATCCCCACATGCAGTGACAATGCCCACACATACCCCATCACCGGTGGCCACAGATGATGGACAGTTGGCAGGTGGTGGCATGGAACAGGCTAGTGTGGTGACTATGGCAGGTGCGAGTGTAGATACTGTCCATAGCCAGAGTGCAGGCGAGGTCCCACACAGGTGGATAGACAGGGGTGCTAGCAGGAGGGCTGCTGCTCATAAAGCTGCTGTCAGAAGGGCCACAGCAGGTGTCACCAGATGCATGTTTCAGGCTGCCATGGATGCACAGGCACATAGTGAATTCCACACCAGACAAATACTCAGGGTGGTGGATGCAACACTTCCTGATTTACGTAGTGACATACATGACCTTCTTGAGGAAACACATCAAAATACTGAGGTCATGAATAGCCGGTGGGGTGACACCTTGGCAATCTTCGACAGTGACATGTCTGTACTAGAGTGTGTGCTGGGCGATGGGCATTGGCGATGTGGATGTAGGTCAGCACCAACAACAGCTGATAGTCTACGGGGCCATGCACCTTCACACTCCCGTAGTGTCAGTGAAACCAGCACTACCAAAGGGGGGTTGCTGTCCACATCACACCAGAGCAGGACATGGGTACGTGGTCCTGGCCAGTCCCGACAGAGGCATGGATCCAGCAGACAGCAGTCACCAACAGGAAGCAGTACTGCATCTGGCCTTGGGCCTGGTGGTGTCAGTGATACCCTTGGCAGGACCATTTTCAGTGTCCATGGCTGGAGACAGTGAACTGGACACCCTGCCATGTACAGTTCACAGCTGTCCAACATACCACTGTGTAGGGCATACACATGGCATGACTGTGTGCATACATATACACACACACACACACACACACACACACACACACACACACACACACACACACACACACACACACACACACACACCTGTATCACAGGCAAGTCACCCCCAGACGCACACAGCACCTCTGCCCAGCCCATCTATTGGATACCCCTCCAAACACACACACATGATGTCAACCGTATGGCCTGGCCTAGGGCTCTGGCAAACCCACACTACACCCTGCACATATGATGATACCTATGCCCATCCCTGTCATCCATAGCATCAATGCAGGGATATGGTAACATGGGTCTGATACACAGGGTGAATAAAATACAGTGTAATTATGTAATACTATGTAAAGTGCTGTCTGCTTGCATTTATGGGTACACATACAGGTGTATGTACCTTATTAGCCAGGATGCATTATTGCTGTTAGTAGCACTGACTGAATGTAGTCTGACATGCTGTATTCTGTTTGTGTTCCAGGTGTCTGTGTGTCTGCAGGCTGTGGATGTGCAGACATTTCCAAAAGGGAGTATGGCGGAGTGGGAATAAACCGACCATGTCATAGGCATGGTGCAGCTTTATATGTACATGCACCAGGTGTGTAAGCATGCAACAGTGTGTGAGGGACACTGTTGTCAGTCAGGGTGACCTTGCATACATACCCCTTGTCACAGACAGGTAGCCTTCAGACATGCCATCTCAGTGTTGTGTAGTACCACAAACTCATACATACAGAACAGGTTACTACAGTAGTGTCAGCAGGTCCTTCACAGCATAACCATTACATTATCTGCAACAGATTCACATGTCAACACCTGTTGGCCCTACCATTTTTTCCCCACACACTCAACCCTGATGCAGTTGATGAGGGCATGCATAATAGTGTGTATGGCAGTTTTGTGGTATGTATTCCTGAGATCACCAGGTGGAACACGGAGACAAAATGGTATATCCTTTGCATACACACAGTAAGGGCTGACACAGGGGATGTGCATGCAGTACCACAAACACAGTTGGCAACAGACATATTAGTAAACCTACATTTCCACTTTGATGTACTGTAGTACTACATATACATGACATGCCCCACATACATTATATGCATGAGGCATAACGCACTACCTCTTACAACACGTAATGTTTTGAATGCCTTCATGGATAGTGAGATAACCCACCAGAAATATCATGTGGAGTCATGTATTGCTCCTACAAGCATGGACAAGTGATAGTGTAGCAGACATTGTATCTGTATGATGCTTCAGTCAGGTATGATACCTGATGCTGGCGTGCATGTCACTACACTCATTGTGGCTAATTTGGTAACAATATTACATACATAGGAATTGTTAAGGGACACAGACCACATATAGGTTCCAAACATCTGGATATTCCATAGAGATCTGTACAGAGGACTGGTATGGCCTGCACAATGGTTTCACATGCTGCATGTGGGGGAGATGCCGTTACCACACTATATAAAGTAATGCCATTGGGAGGTGGTAAACCGGGCATGGATGGTACACACATCAAAATGCTCCAAACAGGATATGATCTTCACCCAGACACACACATACACACACACACACACACACACACACACACACACACACACACACACACACACACACACACACACACACACACACACACACACACACACACACACACACACACACAGTTGCCAGTATTGAGATTAGAACCTCTACATATCTAGTTATTACTACTATAGTGTTAAGCAGTTATCAGACACACCATGGAGGTTACATAATTTCACCTAGTCCCAAGGTACTTCTAAGGTGAATGACATCAGCAGGTCTAGTAAAGTAGGGTGATGGGAAATTTACAGGGTGGTACATAACTCAAAATGGTATAACCCCCACAGTATATGACTATGCCACAAACACACACAAACAGTTACCAGTATTGAGATTAGAACCCCTACTTATCTAGTTATTTGTACTATTGTGTTACACAGTTATCAGATGTGCCACGGAGGTTACATAATTTCACTTAGTCCCAAGGTACTTTTAAGGTGAATGACATCAGCAGGCCTAGTAAAGTAGGGTGATTGGAAGTTTATAGAGTGGTACAAAACTCAAAATGGTATAACACCCACAGTACATGATTCTCACACTAACACACACACACAAACAGTTGCTAGTATCGAGATTAGAACCCCTACCTATCTAGTTATTTCTACTATAGTGTGACACATTTATCAGATGCACCATGGAGCTTACAGAATTTCACCTAGTCCCAAGATACTTCTATAGTGAGTAATGCCAGCAGGCCTAGTAAAGTAGGGTGATGAAAAGTTTATAGGGTGGTGCACAAATCAAAATGATATAACCCCCACAGTATATGATTCTCACACAAACACACAGTTACCAGTATTGAGATTAGAACCGCTACCTATCTAGTTATTTCTACTATAGTGTTATGCAGTTATCAGACACACCGTGGAGCTGATGTGATTTCACCTAGTCCCAAGGTACTTCTAAGGTGAATAACACTAGCAGGCCTAGTAAAGAAGGGTGATGGGAAGTTTACAGGGTGCAACACAAACAAAATGGTAAAACCCACATAGGATATGATTCCCACAAACACACACACACACACAAACACTCACTTGCTAGTATTGAGATTAGAACCCCTGCCTATCTAGTTATTTGTACTATAGTGTCACACAGATATTGCATGCACTAAAGAGCTTACTGAGCTGACAACTGGCCAAAGGTGCCAATAACTGCACAGCTGAGGTAAACTATTACAGGTGCCAGAAAGTCTGCCTTCACTTTTTACCTTGGATGTTGCTAGTTCTTTCTATCTTGCACTTCATATAGCCTAATAGATTTGCACTTCAACAGGTTTTTGTATCAGTTATTCTAGCACACCTGAGAGCCATGAGCAGTAGTCATTTCTCACAGAATTAGCTCCAGTACTTAGTAGTTATGACAACCCCTCCTGGCATGATTAAACTACAGTTCTCTGTGTTTTTGCCCATTAATATGGTGCACTTGGGCATTCTGAGGCACTGTTGCAACTGACTCTTGTACACAGACAACCCTCTCCTCTAAACTCCCAACACTCAGACTTGTGAGAGATACCCCTATATCACTAAAATGGAAGATATGCACTCTCCAGCGAGGACTGGACTAGCTGCTCAAGAGGAGAAGGGTCAACACCTGCACCACACTACATGGAGCACATACCCCGCCAGAACACCCACTATCACAGTTCTGACATACAAACAAAAAACACACACTCACCTTCACAGAGGCACTCAATAGACATTTACCCATACAGCAGAAACCACCAAGACACCCACTTAACCACCACAACACAGCACAAACCACAGGACACATATCTCACCTACACAGTGTGCATCTCAAACTAAGCCCTAAGGCTAACCACCTTGCCCAATAAAGTAATCATAGGTGACTCACTAGTGAGGCAGACAAATGTCCCACTCAATAGGTTGAACATGGAGAAGATAACAGTCAACTGTCTATCAAGTGCCAGAATGCAACACATAACACATCCTGTCAGGTCACTCCACAACACCTACATGTATCAATCTGTCCTTGTCCAAGTGTGTGTGTGAATGACCTGAGATGCACCTCCCTGGACTACATGAAAAGAGACATGGTAGGGCACTCACATTATGTGGGCCAGGCAGGTATGACAGTAGCCCTGAGCAGTATACTACTGTCACCCAGAATGATACCACAGTACAAACAACAAATGATCACTTCAACAATTGGCTTAAGTGCGTGGAGTCATTCTCAGGGGATCCCAGTATCTGTCAGCTTGGGATGACATGATTGACAGACTGTGATGGCTTGCCAGAGATGGCCTGCATCTGTCACCCCTGGGTTTCCAGGTACTGTCTAAGTATCTTGCCTCCCCTATAGTGCCTTTTTAGGTGGTGCTCCAAATCAAATTACCACCATAACAGCTATACATAAATGCAATCTGAGGGTCATGCTGCTCAACACTAGACATCTACATCTCGAGATGCAGTCACTCAAAGCACTTCTCAAAATAGAGAACATTGACATTTGTGGTGTAACAGAGACCTGGTTTATGGCAGCAGACAGCACCCCTGCACTACCAGGCTATAACTCATTCCACACCTGTCAGCCTCAAAACATGGACCACAGCTCCAAAGGCAGTGGTGTCCCCATATTCATACAGGATATGCATGCCTCCAGAATAGTATCCCAGCATAATGCATCTGAGATACTTCAGGTACAAATGACATTGGTTAATAGTGTAGTCCAGATCATAGCCTGCTATAGGTTCCCATCCATGTCCCTAGACTCTCAACCCACATTCCTCAACACCCTCGAATCTATCAAGGTCCAACCCAGCACTTTCATACTAGGAGACTTCAACTACCCCTCCATCAACTGGGAAAGATTCTCAAGGTTCAATATAATGGCCCAACGCTTCCTGGAATTCATCAGTTCCAATGCCCTGGACCAGCTCATTCTGACACCCAGTAAAGGAAGCAACATCCTTGACCTGTGCTGATTATTAACATATGGGACCATTGCTTGACAACAGTAGTCAATCCCTACCTGGTCAGATCCAACATAGAGTAATCACCATGGAAATCCACATCTCACCCACCCCCCCCCCCACAAAGGTAACCACCTTGAAAAACTTCTCCAAAGCTGACTTTGGACTCCTAAAACAGAGGTGGCTAACTTCACAGCACCCATGCCAATAGAAAATACCTGCAGGACTGCCGAGTCATACTCAAATGCACTGTACAAACATGTACATCGATGCATGGAACTAGCCATACCCAACAGAACCATGACACTCTCCTCCAAACACTGGAGGGGAATCTGGTGGTCCCCTGCCATTAATAACCTGTACAACAGAAGGAAGAAACTGTTGCAGACAAAGTTGGAGTCCCAAGAGTGGTAAAACGTCATTATTAGCCTCAACAACAACTTGAGATCCCTCATGAAATCATCTAAAGCCAGCTATGACAGCAGAATTGCAGAAGACACTGAAAAGAATCACAAAGCCTTTGATAGTTATATCCAGAACCTCCACGGCAAAATCCAGAAGTACTCTGAGTTACTGCACAATGCTACCGCCTATACTGAGCCAACAGATATTGCCAACATTCTTGCCAACACACTCAGTGCCAGTTTACCTCCCCCCCAAGGGGAACAATCAGAATGCCAGAAGAGTGCCAGGCACCCAGGATTACTGCCACCCAGATTAAACCTGCATTGTCCACAGGCAAGAATACAGCTTCTATGTGATCCAAAATAATCTGTGGCTGTGTTCTCCATGAACTACAAGGATACCTGGCACCACATCTGTGTACCCTGTTCAGTCACAGCCTCACCTCAGGCTTTGTACCTCCCAAATGGTGCACTGCTACAGTCATCCCTCTACATAAAAGGGTAGCAACTACATACCCTGGGAATTATCAGCCTATTAGCCTGATGAATCTGATATGTACAGCTGTGAAGTGCATCATCAGGGACCTGATCAACAAACATATAGGTAATCTCCTAACTCTGGAGCCCACACAGTTTGGCTTTGTGAAAGGGATATCATGCCTGCTCAACCTGGTTGACTTCTTTGAGTCAGTCACTAGGGCTGTGTATGACAGTAAGGCACTGCTTATAGCCTACATCAATCTGGCCAAGGCTCTTGATACCATTCCTCAGTCAGATATTATTGATTAACCCACCAAACTAGGCATCAACCCCTATATCATTAGGGGGGATTGCAAACTGGCTCACAGATATAACACACAGTGTGAACGTAGTGAGCTCCAAGTCAGATTGCCAACCAGTCACAAGTGGAGTCCCACAGGGATCACTCCTGGGTACTCTGCTGTTCACTATCTACCTCTCAGGAGTCCAGGCCAACACAAAGGAACTCTGGCTGACCAAGTTCACAGACAACTGCAAACTGGGAGCCATCAACTGCACAAGTGATGCAGACATCCTACAGAAAGGCCTCACTGAGACCACTGACTGGTGTAAAAAACATGGCCTGAAGCTTAACACCACAAAATGCATCATCAGCCCCTTTGGTAAAAACTCAGTTCATACTAAGTACCACATCAATGGGAGCCAACTGAACACTGTAGGCATTATAAGAGATATGGGGACACAGGTTGACAGCAACCTCTCCTTTGACCACCACATTGCCACTGTGGTCAGGGAATCTTTCTATATGGCACATCTCATTACCAGGGGTTTTGCATCCAGGAAGAAATAGGTCATTGCCTCTGTGTACTCTTCCCTCGTTAGACCAATCATCAATTATAATGGCCCATTTGACATGTACCTCACTAGACAACTGCAACAGCTGGAGAGGCCACAGAGGTACCTCACAAAGAGGATCCTAGGCATTAAACACATGTCCTACTCAGACAGACTCAAAAGACTCCAGCTATTCTCTGTCTCATGTCACCTTCTTAGAGGTGATCTCTGTTTGACTTGCAAAGCCATGTCTGACCCAGCTCTTTTGAAATGCTACATCTAAAGACACCCCAATCTCTCTGCACCACACACTGCAGGGACCTCGTCTTCATTACCACAATCAACACAACATGGTGGAAGGACAGGTTCCTCACCCAGAAACTGCACATGCCCTGGAATAGGCTTACATGTTAAGCAAAGCACCTAGATGACCCTGTTCCAGTGAAATCTTGATGAGTGGATGGGTAATATAAAGTTCACCCCAGGGATCACTCCAGTGGCTCTACTTGATGGAGGCACTGGGAACTAATATCAGGTGGCACAATGGCAGGGCACTTCAATGGGCTACGCTAGTAAAGGCTGCAGGGCCATTAGCCTAGTACACACACCTATGAACTTATAAGGGGAGTGACATCAGCATGACTGATAAAGTAAGCCAGTGGGTGGGAAACGTATCAAAGAACTTCCTCCTACAAACATACATACTTATACACCTGCACACACATTTGTCAGATCTGAGAGTAAAATTTCTGCCTATCTATTTATTTGTACTATAGTGTTCCGCAGTTAATGCACACACTACAGACCTTACTGGGCTGACAACTGGCCAAAGGTGCTGATAAGAGGAATGACATCAGCAGGACTAATAAAGTAGGGCAGTGGTTGGGAAACTTATCAAACAAACGCACTTAAAAAAACACTTATACACCCCTACACTCATTTGCCAGATCTGAGAGTAGAACCCTTACCTATCTAGTTTTTGTACTACAGTATTACACAGTTATCACATGCGCTACAGAGCTTACTGGGCTGGCAACTGGCCAAAGGTGCTGATAAGGGGAATGACAACAGCAGGACTGATAAGTGGGGCACTGGAAGTATTGTGGGTGGGAATGGCCTAAGACTGTTTCACCTACAAGGAAACACACACTCCATCACTATTGCATACACAACTGTCACACACACACACACACACACACACACACACACACACACACACACACACACACACACACACACACACACACAGTTGCCAGTATTGAGATTAGAACCTCTACCTATCTAGTTATTACTACTATAGTGTTAAGCAGTTATCAGACACACCATGGAGGTTACATAATTTCATCTAGTCCCAAGGTACTTCTAAGGTGAATGACATCAGCAGGCCTAGTAAAGTAGGGTGATGGGAAGTTTACAGGGTGGTACATAACTCAAAATGGTATAACCCCCACAGTATATGATTCTGCCACAAACACACACAAACAGTTGCCAGTATTGAGATTAGAACCCCTACTTCTCTAGTTATTTCTACTATTGTGTTACACAGTTATCAGATGCACCACAGAGGTTACATAATTTCATTTAGTCCCAAGGTACTTTTAAGGTGAATGACATCAGCAGGCCTAGTAAAGTAGGGTGATGGGAAGTTTATAGGGTGGTACACAACTCAAAATGGTATAACCCCCACAGTATATGATTCTCACACTAACACACACACACACAAACAGTTGCTAGTATTGAGATTAGAACCCCTACCTATCTAGTTATTTCTACTATAGTGTGATACATTTATCAGATGCACCATGGAGCTTACATAATTTCACCTAATCCGAAGATACTTCTATAGTGAGTGATGCCAGCAGGCCTAGTAAAGTAGGGTGATGGGAAGTTTATAGGGTGGTGCACAAGTCAAAATGATATAACCCCCCACAGTATATGATTTTCACACAAACACACACAGTTACCAGTATTGAGATTAGAACCACTACCTATCTAGATATTTCTACTATAGTGTTATGCAGTTATCAGACACACCACGGAGCTGATGTGATTTTACCTTGTCCCAAGGTACTTCTAAGGTGAATAGTAAAGAAGTGTGATGGGAAGTTTACAGGGTGCAACACAAACCAAATGGTAAAACCCACATAGTATATGATTCCCACAAACACACACGTACACACATACACACACACACACACACACACACACACACACACACACACACACACACACACACACACTCACTTGCTAGTATTGAGATTAGAACCCCTGACTATCTAGTTATTTGTACTATAGTGTTACACAGTTATTGCATGCACTACAGAGCTTACTGAGCTGACAACTGGCCAAAGGTGCCAATAACTGCACAACTGAGGTAAACTATTACAAGTACCAGAAAGTCTGCCTTCAGTTTTTACCTTGGATGTTGCTAGTTCTTTCTATCTTGCACTTCATATAGCCTAATAGATTTGCACTTCAACAGGTTTTTGTATCAGTTATTCTAGCACACCTGAGAACCATGAGCAGTAGTCATTTCTCACTGAATAAGCTCCAGTACTTAGTAGTTATGACCACCCCTCCTGGCATGATTAAAGTACAGTTATCTGTGTTTTTGCCGATTAACATGGTGCACTTGGGCATTCTGAGGCACTGTTGCAACTGCCTCTTGTACACAGACAACCCTCTCCTCTAAACTCCCAACACTCAGACTTGTGAGAGATACCTCTATATCACTAAAATGGAAGATATGCACTCTCCAGCGAGGACTGGACTAGCTGCTCAAGAGGAGAAGGGTGAACACCTGCACCGCACCACATGGAGCACATACCCCGCCAGAACACCCACTATCACAGTTCTGACATAGAAACAAAAACACACACACTCACCTTCACAGAGGCACTCAATAGACATTTACCCATACAGCAGAAACCACCACAACAGACACCCACTTGACCACCACAACACAGCACAAACCACAGGACACATATCTCACCTACACAGTGTGCATCTCAAACTAAGCCCCTAAGGCTAACCACCTTGCCCAGTACAGTAATCATAGGTGACTCAATAGTGAGGCAGACAAATGTCCCACTCAATAGGTTGAACATTGAGAAGATAACAGTCAACTGTCTATCAGGTGCCAGAATGCAACACATAACACATCCTGTCAGGTCACTCCACAACACCTACATGTATCAATCTGTCCTTGTCTAAGTGTGTGTGTGAATGACCTGAGATGCACCTCCCTGGACTACATGAAAAGAGACATGGTAGGGCACTCAGATTATGTGGGCCAGGCAGGTATGACAGTAGTCCTGAGCAGTATACTACTGTCACCCAGAATGATACCACAGTACAAACAACAAATGATTCACTTCAACAATTGGTGTGTGTGGAGTCATTCTCAGGGGATCCCAGTATCTGTCAGCTTGGGATGACATGATTGACAGACTGTGATGGCTTGCCAGAGATGGCCTGCATCTGTCACCCCTGGGTTTCCAGGTACTGTCTAAGTATCTTGCCTCCCCTATAGTGCCTTTTTAGGTGGTGCTCCAAATCAAATTACCACCATAACAGCTATACATAAATGAAATCTGAGGGTCATGCTGCTCAACACTAGATATCTACATCTTGAAATGCAGTCACTCAAAGCACTTCTCAAAATGGAGAAAATTGACATTTGTGCTGTAACAGGGACCCGGTTTACAGCAGCAGACAGCACCCCTGCACTACTAGGCTATAACTCATTCCACACCTGTCAGCCTCAAAACATGGACCACAGCTCCAAAGGCAGTGGTGTCCCCATATTCATACAGGATATGCATGCCTCCAGACTAGTATTCCAACATAATGCATCTGAGATACTTCAGGTACAACTGACATTGGTTAATAGTGCAGTCCAGGTCATAGCCTGCTATAGGTCCCCATCCATGTCCCTAGACTCTCAACCTACATTCCTCAACACCCTGGAATCTATCAAGGTCCAACCCAACACTCTCATACTAGGAGACTTCAACTACCCTTCCATCAAATGGGAAAGATTCTCAAGGATCAATACAATGGCCCAACGCTTCCTGGAATTCATCAGTTCCAATGCCCTGCACCAGCTCATTCTGACACCCATTAAAGGAAGCAACATCCTTGACCTGTGTTGATTATTAACATATGGGGCCATTGCTTGACAACAGTAGTCAATCCCTACCTGGTCAGATCCAACATAAAGTAATCACCATGGAAATCCACATCTCACCCACACCCACCGCAGAGGTAACCACCTTGAAAAACTTCTCCAAAGCTGAATTTGGACTCCTAAAACAGAGTTGGCTAACTTCACAGCACCCATGCCAATAGAAAATACCTGCAGGACTGCCGAGTCATACACAAATGCACTGTACAAACATGTACATCAATGCATGGAACTAGCCATACCCAACAGAACCATGACACTCTCCTCCAAACACTGGAGGGGAATCTGGTGGTCCCCTGCCATTAATAACCTGTACAACAGAAGGAAGAAACTGTTGCAGACAAAGTTGGAGTCCCAAGAGTGGTAAAACGTCATTATTAGCCTCAACAACAACTTGAGATCCCTCATGAAATCATCTAAAGCCAGCTATGACAGCAGAATTGCAGCAGATACTGAAAAGAATCACAAAGCCTTTGATAGTTATATCCAGAACCTCCACGGCAAAATCCAGAAGTACTCTGAGTTACTGCACAATGCTACCGCCTATACTGAGCCAACAGATATTGCCAACATTCTTGCCAACATGCTCAGTGCCAGCTTTACCTCTCCCCAGGGGAACAATCAGAATGCCAGAAGAGTGCCAGGCACCCAGGATTACTGCCACCCAGATTAAACCTGCATTGTCCACAGGCAAGAATACAGCTTTTATGGGATCCAAAATAATCTGTGGCTGTGTTCTCCATGAACTACAAGGATACCTGGCACCACATCTGTGTGCCCTGTTCAGTCACAGCCTCACCTCAGGCTTTGTACCTCCCAAATGGTGCACTGCTACAGTCATCCCTCTACATAAAAGGGTAGCAACTACATACCCTGGGAATTATCAGCCTATTAGCCTGATGAATCTGATATGTACAGCTGTGAAGTGCATCATCAGGGACCTGATCAACAAACATATAGGTAATCTCCTAACTCTGGAGCCCACACAGTTTGGCTTTGTGAAAGGGAGATCATGCCTGCTCAACCTGGTTGACTTCTTTGAGTCAGTCACTAGGGCTGTGTATGACATCCTACATCAATCTGGCCAAGGCTCTTGATACCATTCCTCAGTCAGATATTATTGATGAACCCACCAAACTAGGCATCAACCCTTATATCATTAGGGGAGGGGTGTAAACTGGCTTGCAGATATAACACACAGTGTGAAAGTAGTGAGCTCCAAGTCAGATTGCCAACCAGTCACAAGTGGAGTCCCACAGGGATCACTCCTGGGTACTCTGCTGTTCACCATCTACTTCTCATGAGTCCAGGCCAACACAAAGGAACTCTGGCTGACCAAGTTCACAGACAACTGCAAGTTGGGAGAAATCAACTCCACAAGTGATGCAGACATCCTACAGAAAGGCCTCACTGAGACCACTGACTGGTGTGAAAACCATGGCCTGAAGCTTAACACCACAAAATGCATCATCAGCCCATTTGGTAAAAACTCATTTCCCACTAAGTACCACATCAATGGGAGCCAACTGAACACTGTAGGCATTATAAGAGATATGGGGACACAGGTTGACAGCAACCTCTCCTTTGACCACCACGTTGCCACTGTGGTCAGGGAATTCTTCTATATGGCACATCTCATTACCAGGGGTTTTGCATCCAGGAAGAAAGAGGTCATTGTCTCTGTGTACTCTTCCCTCATTAGACCAATCATCAATTATAATGGCCCATTTGGCATGTACCTCACTAGACAACTTCAACAGCTGGAGAGGCCACAGAGGTACCTCACAAAGATGATCCTAGGCATTAAACACATGTCCTACACAGACAGACTCAAAGGACTTCAGCTATTCTCTGTCTTATGTCACCTACTTAGAGGTGATCTCTGCTTGACTTGCAGCTCTTTTTGAAATGCTATATCAAAGACATCCCTAGATGACCATGTTCCAGTGAAATCTTGATGAGTGGATGGGTAATATAAAGTTCACCACAGGGATCACTCCAGTGGCTCTACTTGATGGAGGCACTGGGAACTAATATCAGGTGGCACAATGGCAGGGCACTTCTATGGGCTAGGCTTGTAAAGGCTCCAGGGCCATTAGCCTAGTACACATACCTATGAACCTATAAGGGGAGTGACATCAGCATGACTGATAAAGTAGGCCAGTGGGTGGGATACATATCAAAATACTTCCTCCTACAAACATACATACTTATACACCGCACACACATTTGTCAGATCTGAGAGTAAAACCCCTGCCTATCTATTTATTTGTACTATAGTGTTCCGCAGTTAATGCACGCACTACAGACCTTACTGGGCTGACAACTGGCCAAAGGTGCTGATAAGGGGAATGACATCAGTAGGACTAATAAAGTAGGGCAGTGGTTGGGAAACTTATCAAACATGCACACTTAAACACACACTTATACACCCCTACACTCATTTGCCAGATCTGAGAGTAGAACCCTTACCTGTCTAGTTTTTGTACTATAGTGTTATGCAGTTATCACATGCGCTACAGAGCTTACTGGACTGGCAACTGACCAAAGGTGCTGATAAGGGGAATGACATCAGCAGGACTGATAAGTGGGGCACTGGAAGTATTGTGGGTGGGAATGGCCTAAGACTGTTTCACCTACAAGGAAACACACATTCCATCACTCTTGCATACACAACTGTCACACAAACACACACACACACACACACACACACACACACACACACACACACACACACAGTTGTCAGTATTGAGATTAGCAGCCCTACCTATCTAGTCATTTGTACTATAGTGTTACACAGTTATCGCATGTGCTACAGAGCTTATAGGGGTGATCGGTGTCCAATGGTACTTCTAAGATGAATGACAGCAGCAGATCTTGTGAAGTAAGGCAATGTGAAGTGTACTGAATGGGAAGAGTCTCCTTATACTTAGACCTATGGACGGACACACACACACACACACACACACACACACACACACACACAAACACACACACACACACACACACACACACACACACACACACACACACACACACACACACACACACACACACACACACATATACAGAGGTGATGTGATATTATAAACCCAATCTCAGTACTGTTACACAATGGGGCTCACATTTTATGCTGCCATGTGCAACTGTATACAGCTGATATGCCACTGTCCACAGCAGGACCTCATTGTATGCCATTCAGAGTATCAATGTGTGGGACTCACTCTGTCTGTGTCCCCATGTGTGTCTGTCTCTCTATCATTGTCTGTTTCTCACTTTCCCACAAATATTTGTGTGCATGCTTGACATATGTTATCTGTTGCCCATATATATGTGTGTATGTGTATCTCACACAGCAGATGCAGATATATCACATATGGGCCACCTACAGCTAGCTGAGGTTTATCAATTCTGATGTGTGTGTGTGTGGGGACAGTTGAGGTGTACATAGCTATCGGTATGCAGAGACATATATACACAATACAGTCTTATATTCTGATGTAGGTTCCAACATGTCCTGTGATTCTCTAAGTGTAGGAACATGCCCAGTGTGACCTTCTATAGTTAGAGTGGTACTCCATTCCAGAGACAGGTGTACTCCAGTCCAGGGCTCTGTGTGCTACAGCCATACCGCTCAGAATTACACAGGACTTTCCTCAGGGTACTTGTTTTTTTAGCAGACATTTTCTGACATATCTGTAATCCGAAGCTGCAATGTATTGTGTCATTACCTAGTGCCAGACATCCTCAAATCATCACAGTGCTTTACCAGATGAATACTAGTTGTATGATGCATACACCAATACTATGAGGGCAGCTATATAAATTCTTGCCCAACAAAGCCATTTGTGAGTTGTGCCTATAGCCAGTTTAGTAATGACTCAGCTGTGTAAACAGTTCAGCAACCTGGTGATATACTGGCTGGGGATCTCCTGCTTGTGTGGTATGTTTCTAACCTAAGATGTCATACCCTTGAGTGGGTATACCTCTCACATGTACATTTTTTGGTAGTTTGTCCACGTGTTTGACTAGAGGTTTCATCCTTTCTACGTAAACCTCTGTTTTTATGCCAAGTTAGTTACATGTAATTAAAGAGTGATGTTACAAAATAATGACAGATATTACTGTTTCAGACTACTGCAACCCTCTCAGCTACCAACTTTTTCAGCATGTAAGGGCAATATTTACAACACATACCTATAATTGTGCCTCTGTTCCACTTTTATTTCTGCCCTTGTCCAGACATATTGCTGTCAGAGGTCGAGAGTTATGAGTATGGGTACAGAGTGCATTCAACTGTGCATGCCTATCCATTATATGTAAAAGCAAACATAAGAAGAAAAGGATTATTGAAAATGACCACTGGCAGCAGTACCAAAAAGCATTTATATTCACAAATGCCTTGGCACCACTTCTACACATCCTTCAAGATGTCACTAATTTGTGAAATATATTCCACATAACACTGTAACTTCCAGGTATGTCAGTGGCAGAATAGTGGGCACAGTGGTTATCTGCTCATGGCACTGTCAAAGGCAGCACTGTACCTAGGGCACTACAAGATGACTGCCAGTACATGCTGGCCAGATCCAGACAGTATTAACCATACCTACACATAGCTCATTGACCCCTGCATTTTGTGGACAGGGAATATGGTTTCATGTGTATTGGTAGCCCTGCCAATGTCTGCTATGACATTTCTCTGTGGTTTTCTACAGCTGACTTGCCTTGTGAGTGTGATGGGTGGTTATGGGACCCCCAGCCTGACAACCATGCCTGTGACCTATGACCCCCCCCCCCCAATTAGTTGTCCTCACACATATACTGCAGTGTGATTTCCACCTTGGGGACTACTGCATAGTGTGTGGAGGCCAGTTTTGGCAAGACATTTCCTGGTGTTCCACATAGCTGTCAGTTGTGTGTTGCTATCTCAGTAGGCCATCCCATTCCCTTAAATGCATGCAGCATTACCATATATATGCTAGCAAAATACACTAATCCATTAATTTATTGTTAAGAAGACTGACTTAACTTGTGCTTGCAGTAGTTGTGAGGATGGTGCTTGAGGGCCGCCTATGTTAGATGCACACAGTACACTGCCTAAACATGGTAAGTTACAGGAAATGTGATGTGGGTGTCATACATTTTACTGTGTGTGAGTCAGAGATAGGTGTCAGTCCCTGGGGTACCTACAGTGTCAGTGTGTGTGTGCTATGCATTGCCTCTTTGCCAAGGCCTGAGCATACTGGGCACACCTCTGTCTGTCAACAGAAGCAGGCTCAGGGGCCTCCTACTGTGAGTCCCTCTGTGTCTGTGGGGACTTTGGACAAGGTGGTGGACTGTGTGGCCCTTTCCTGTGTTGCTCCTGCTGCAGCTGTTTCCCCAGGATCATATTGTGTAGCATGGCACATACTATGCACATGTGGCTGGAGAGTACTGCAAAGCTCCACCAAATATGTCAGGGCAGCGGGACCGTGACTTGATCATCCCAAACACATGCTCTATAATGATCCTGGTTTGTGTGTGTGCCTCATTATGGCATTTTTGTGTTTGTGTGTGTGCATTTCTGATGGGTGTCATCATCCACGGCTCCAGTGTGTAGCCAGTATCCCCCACAGATGGCCATACAGGATACCGCCTCTGACAAATGCCTGGTACAGCTGTGACAAATGCCAGATGTGGGAGTCATGATAGCTTCCAGGGCTGCCAGCACACACATTCATGATAATACCCTGAGCATTGCACATGACCTGGGAGTTGATGGAGGGGAATCCCTTGCAGTTTATGTAAACCCTACCCAGTTCACCAGGTGGTGCTTTGATGTGGATGTGCATGCAGTCTATGGCACCCAGTACCTCCGGGTATTCTGCTACATGGTGGAAGAGATGCATATTGCTGGTCCTCTCCTCAAGGGGGTTGGGGAAGTAAATGTGCTCACTGGTATGTGGTAGCATGGCATTCAGGAACTGGTGGAATACCCTGGATGCAGATGCCTGTGAGACCCCTATGATGTCCCCAGTAGGTCTTTGGAATGTACCTGTAGCTAGAATGCTTAAGGCTACACATACCTTGGTATCCACTGGGATGGGTTCCCCTCTGTTGGTTCTAGGTATGAGTTGAGGCTGGCACAGCTCGATGATTTGCTAAAGTATGTCTCTGCCCACCCTGTAGCACTCTACTATCTCCAGATCATGTAGCCCCTGTTAATTACCCTGGATCTGAACACTCTTCTCCTCCTCCTTGGTCTGTGGTGGTTATCAGCATTATCCTCTTTTCCGCTGTCAGCCTCTAGCACATACTAATGGATCAAAGCAATGGCAGCCCCTAACATTATTCCAGTTAAAATTCCCCAGCATGTGTACACCAATGGTGCAGATTTTGTGGGGAAATACAGACTGTAAGGTGTTTCCATACTTTATACTGTTGTGCTGCAGATGCTGCCTGTATGATTGGCTGACTATGATGCATTCCATCTGCCAGCTATGTTATTTGTACTTGATTGCTTTAATTCTGCTATTTTCCTTTTTCTTTCTTTTTTCCCTTCCCATTTCCTCACCTTTTAATCCCCAAGGTGCGCCACACAAACCCGGTGCCCAAATGTAAAAAGTCTCCTGCTATTTCTGGGTTTTTTTTTTTTTTTTAGTTTTCTATTTTTTTGTTAGACTGAGTGCTCACCACGCAAACCTGTTTAGCTAATGTAAACAGTAAGAAATGGCCTTCCTCTGGGCATGAACATGCTCCTCAGTTCATGGAATAAGACAATACAGCTTTAGACATACCCCCTTCCTTAGCAGTGCTTAGCTAATCTTATCTCTGCACCTTAGGGTTCCAATGTGCTTACAACATGTCTTACATACCCTCTTTTCATGTCTCTTGCTCCACCTAGTTACACCATCATGCTAGAGCACCTACACAGTTAGGTGCAGTTTGGGACTTTGAAGATTTCTGTGACTCAGTAGATTTCCCCTCATTTGCATACCCCTCTGCCTTAATCCATAGTTACTGCACTTACACAGAGCCTTTCCCCTTGACAACCGCTGTTCCCTGGTATTGTTTTCATTCTGCATGCCATAGACTATAATGGCAAAGTGCAGATTTCACTTAAAATTAAGTTTTCATCTGTTTTTATTTTATCCCCCCAATCCCATTTGTGTGCCGCTGCCCTATGCTTAAACAGCTTAGATCGGCCAAAAAAAATAAAACAAGTTTGATTTTTGTAAAAAAGAGAAAGTTTTTCATGCCAATGGCCACATATTTGGCCATTGGCATGCCTAACCATTGTAATACATGCTTTTTTGAAAGCTGTCATGCTTCCATTTTGTTATTTGCAGAAATGTATTCAGTTAGTAACTGAATACATTTCAGCAAATAACACTGTTCTTCCACGGATACCTGGTTGCTTGGTGAATCACTAATTCACCTCATTTGCATGGCTTTTACCAGCAAATGAAGTAATTAGCATTCTGCAGCCATATGCATGCAGGAACACTGTAGGCATGTTCGTGCACGTCAGATCAGCCATTTGCTGGATCGCTCAGCAGCCACATTCCATGCAGGAACGGCTACACTGTTCCTGCACAGAAAAATGGCTTAATGAATCTCGGTGTATGTATACGACATTTGCAAAACATTTTTTCAGTATGAAAAAAACAGTGAGCACCTTGGTAAGTTGCAATGGCATGAGTACTGCTTTTTTTGGGGGGGGGGCATTTACTCAGTAAACTTATATGCCTGACATTACTTAAAGGATGTGGTACAGATATATAACTCTCAGGCTTACTAACAGCATGTATATGGACAAGGAGGAGACTGGTGGTGTAAGGATTTTGCAGGGCCATGGAGGAACAAGTCTGGTAATGTCGTTGTTTTCCACACCTGCAAATAAATGCTTGAAAAGTAAGGGAAGCAGAAGCACAACTCAGACTCTACTGAGAAATCTTGCCATAAGCCAAAGTTCTCAGATCTGGAGAATGATGTGCTACTCCAGGCCCTCTATCTCCATGGTTAGTACTGCTTTGGCCTGCATGCAGCTGAACATTCCTACTGGGACCATGGCTTGGAAGATGTGGAGGCAGATGT
This sequence comes from Protopterus annectens, assembly GCF_019279795.1. Lineage (NCBI taxonomy): Eukaryota > Metazoa > Chordata > Ceratodontiformes > Protopteridae > Protopterus > Protopterus annectens. The sequence goes on from NC_056751.1 coordinate 451,263,470, forward strand.
CAATGTGTGGCCACATCCTCAGTTATGAGGTGGTACACTGCAGGGCCACTAATATCACATGATATGCTAAACAAACAGCTCAGTCCCTGGCACAGAAAGGTAGGTCAACAGGCTGGGAGGTACTGAGTGAAACACTCTGATGGAGAAAGAGGAGGACCTGGCCTCTCTCAATGGCAGTAGCACCTCCACATAATCCGGGAGTGCAGTAATGGATATTGGGGCAGAGCTGGACCAGCCACCAAGATGCTTTTCTGGATGTGCTCCAGGTAAGCAGACCTATTTCTGGGAGAATACCTGTAAGTCTACTGCACCCCTTAGTCACCGTCCAATTTACTACAACAGTCTGACTGACTACATAGAAGTACATCAGGAGTTCAAGCTTCACAGCCATCTGCACAAGGTTTATAACTAAATTATTTGTTAATATTTGTAAACCTCAGTTGCATTTATACTTCTGGTGCTGGGATATACTTTCACAGGATATGGTTTGGTTTTGTGCAATCATTATTAATTCTTTATCCAACATTAGCTCCTACCCCTGATTATGATGGTGGGGATGATCTGTCACAGTTGAGGTCTGCAGAATGTGTGTGCTGGACATATAGAATGTGATCAATGCATGCCCTGGAAATACCATGGACACATCCTCTGTGGATACCCAGGATACCCACACCTCTGAAGGAGGGCATATTAATGGGGATTATATCAGTCAGGGAAGTGTGGTGGCCCCTAATAGATGCATGTCAGAAGCTGCCCGCAGCACTAATGGGCAGACAGGATCACAGGAAGGATGGGTTTGGTGCTCTGTGAAAATATTGTTACTACCCATTTCCTGTGATTGATGTGTCAGAAGCTGAAACACAACATATGTGTACATCTATTTTGAAGGAGCAGGCTATTACCATCACAGCCATGACAAAGTTAGTAAAGATGATGTAGAGAATGTGTGTGATGACCTACGGGAGTGCATGTCCCATATGTGTGATTGTCTGTATATACTCAAATGCCTACTTGAACACTCTTTATCCTCTCTGGCACACCTGCAAGGAGTGAGGGCTGCCCATGAAGCCATCCACCCCTACACACACAGGTGATAGACATAATGGGCATGGATGACCAATATCTTGATTCTGCAACACTAGCACTTCCCTGGATTCATATTTTGGGGAGGTGTCTATACCCACATGATGATGTTCCTATAGTTATGGCAGTAACATGTCTCACAGAACACATGGCTCACACTGATGCAGCATACCAACATCTTTCCATGGTCACAGTACGTCCAGTGCAACTTCTGTTAGAATCAGCTGTCATGGGCAGGTACATGCACAGTTTGTTGCTGAAACCTCTGCCGTGCATGCCCTATACCTGTCTAGTGCATTGAACCACAGCAATGCAACTAATGCTGAGTGCGTGTCCCAGCAGACCAACAGTCACACCACACCCTCCAGTACATCACACGCAAACATGCACACACTTCCACTGACCCTGGCTCTTCATGAAGTTTTGTGTTAAAGTCCCCCATGCCAACACTGACAACTTATACAACAGCATGTTTTACATTAATAAACTTCAAAACTCACATATTAAAGATATCCACTCCTGAGCAACACTCTATACCTATGAAAATGATAATAACTGTGCTCTCCCCTTTATACAGTGTTACTTGAATTGCCTGTATCTGATGTAGAATGCAGTCTTATCATGGTTATGCACATCCTGGTGTTGATTTTCTTTTCATTACTGTAGTATATCTGCTTTAATCATGTCTGCAATGTTTGGAAGCGGTATGCAAGCCAATTTATTTTTGTTAGAGCCATGGCATACTATTCTCTCTTCCATTTGGCATGATCACCTCCTGCTACTTTCTCTTCCACGGAGTCCTCAGCTGACTCAGACTCCACTGTCTGGAGTGCTTATGTGCGATGCTCTAGCAAGTGTCTACCCTGCTGAAACAGCTTCCTGCTTATGGTACTGTGTACCATTGCACCTGCTAACACTATTTTTCCACACATGCCAGTGTCACACTGCAGTGAATGACCAAATAAATCTAGACAGCCAAAGCCTGTTTCATCAGCTGTGGATATCTTACAGATGTCATAAGTCAGGGTCCAAAGGCATATCCAGCATCACCAAAAAGTTGAACATGGGACAATTAACCCCTTGCAGAGTATTAGTACAGGTCAAGGGTGTGCTCTATGTGGGAATCACAATAACTGACTGTGTGACTTGCACATATTATGTATGATAGCTTGTGCATTTTAGACATTCTTCCCAGTTCACCAGGTGGACCTTTATTTTAGTGTATTTGTATGCTATGGCCCTCACTATCTCAGAGAAATAAGCTATATCACAGAACTTTTGCATGGTGTTGGCTTTCTCCTCTTGGGGTTCTTGGGATACACAAATGCTACTCAAATTCTGAAGCATGATATTAAGAAAATCTTGGCAGTATTCTCAAAGCAGATAACTCAGACAATGCCTTTGTGTCCCCTGCAGGTTGCTGAAAGATCCAGATAGCTAATGTATGTTAAGGCATGCTCTGGTGTCACTTGAGGAAAACATTGTTCTCTTCTCTATATACAACGTAGGTTGATGACAAAGGGTACAAGTGCAGAGACAATTTTCTGACTCTCACTCATTTGATGCTTTCTCAAGTATGATTCATTCAACTATGTACTGCCTCCTTAAGGCAGTACCAGTTCCCTATGGTTTTGCAAAAAAAAATTTTTTTTTTTTTTAAGATTGTTGCCCCAGTGCATGCTGGCAATCAAGCCAACTGTCACTTGCACATTACAGTGTATGTAAGGGCTGCCGTCCATGCAGCTGTGAGGGTGGCATCACAGAAGGGTTGTAGACTATCACATCCACTAGTGCTGATGTGATCAACCGTGTCACTGCAAGGACCACCTTGTTCCTCTTTTTCAGCAACTGTAAGCATCTCTGCATGTTTTGATGATAATGCCGAGGTCTTCCCTGCACCACTTACTTTCATCTTGAAGAATCCTTGCTTTCCAGTGAAAACTGTATCATTACAACAGTAATATGATCTGGGAAAGATCTCCCACCTTTACCTCTGGATGGGTATGACTATTCTTTCCACTTGTACCACCCAGATCCAACTCTAATTTTCAAACTCAGGTCATGTGGGCTATAGTCAAACCTCTAACCATTTATGCCACCAAAGCAGGCTTGTCCACAAAGTGGCTATTTACTAGTCCACCCTCAGACCAGCAAACTTTAGGAACCTCCTTCTCATGAAAATTCTTTTCTACTGGCCAGTGATTATCTCCTTGCCCCATATATTAGAGGGTATAGGAGACAGACAGCCACTGTCCAAAGCTGATTGGCTACTTTTATAAACATTATGTATTTCATTAGCTACTACAATTACAAAAATGATTAATGCTATAGGCTGAAACCTTTTGCAGTGCTGCAAGCCAAAAATGTACACCATAGTTTTTGTAATGTTTGGTATTGTGAATTTTTTGCATAATGCTTTCTCTTAAGATTAGCAAGTGAGTATGCTATAATACCTGGTCTCATGCTCACAGATAGATTAAATTTATTTTATTTTATATTATATTTACATTTAATTTGTATTATGAAAAATACATTGGTGTTTGAGAAAATGTTGATAGAGTATTTATAGGCACTTTGTCATGAGTACACGTAGAACGCTTGCATTTATTCAGTTTTAGTCAGCCTTTCTTTTTCATGATTCATAATAAACTTCTAAAGTATCTTAGATGGAAATAACATCCCTTATTTTCCATGACCTCAGCATATCTCACAATGAATTTTGTCATTGCTATTTCTTCCCTTTCTTGGATAAACACATTGTTTGGAGTGGGGTTAGATTTATTCCTGGCAGTTTCTGAAATTAAAATAACTTCACTGTTTCTCTCTCTATAGCTTCCTAACTACTAATCAGGTAAAATATTACATTTGTCTATTTTCTCATCCCCACATGTTTTCACTTGATTTTAAGATAATCTGCATTGCACAAACCTGAATATTTATTAATATGAAACACAAGAAACCTATCTCGTTTTTGGATACATTTAATATATTCTTCTGTAACACTATCACTTGCACAGCCTGCTGACATTGTCATGTGCTCAGAAACTTCTTAAACATAACAATCTTGGATTGCCTTTTACAGCTGACTTGTGATTTTTTC